>NC_051228.1:7418054-7610554 GCF_015220715.1 Pygocentrus nattereri
TATTAGCTTAAGCGCTGTTTGAGTTGCATGTCTGACAGCTGCTTTCATCATGCTCCATTGTACTTAAGTCACAGTAATTATATTGTCATAACGGTGCTGAAAGTAGTGCTGTCATAATCGCCCCATCAGGCTGGTTCTGTGATACCTTGATCTGCCTTTAGAGCTGCAGAGGATTTTCAAAAAGCATTTATATAATACATATAACTCTTAGGCAGCTTACAGTATTATATATTTTTTTTTTTTGACTGATGCCAGCTCCTTGCTAAAGAGGAAATAATGTAAACGCCCAACTCTCATCTGCAGCACACAAATCTAGATCTCTTGCTCCCCCTCCTGGTGTTCTTATAGTTCTTATAATGCCATTAGTGGGTAATATTAAATAATCATTCATGCAGCTCTTTCTGCTTGTTGGCCAAGTATGAAAACAAGTATACCAAGTGTGGCCAAGTGTGAAAATGTGTACCAAGTGTGGTCAATGTCCGTGAAACACTTTGACTGCAAGCACAGGAGTGAAAGTCTGTTTTGAAATAAGAATGCAAATTTCCATCATGACAAATATACAAAATGTATTTAATCTCCTTTACCCATACAACCAGAGCCCTGGGTAAACTTTAAGGTAATGGTTATTAGCATACAGATGTCTTAGAAAGACTGTTCTTCTGTTGATTAGTGACCTTAAAACACTATTTTGTTTAATATGAAGCTGTGAAGTAGTTTGCTTTGTTCCAAGTAGTTGGAATGCAGTCTTAAAATGTTGAGGAGAATTTAAAATGGAGAGTGACCATCCAGTGACCATGTAATTTAGTGTAAGACTGTGCTACCTATATCTGGCAAATGGTCTCAATTTTTCTTTTAGAATAAACAAATATGTATGCAAAATTATATAAAGCAGTTATTGAGGGCAAGCATTATGTAAAATGCACGTTTTCAGATGAATTCAGGATAGAAGCTAAGCCTCTCACATGACTTGATCAGTAGTTATCAGAAGTAGCAGGGACATTACAAATATATCCCTCGATTTGTGTCCTGGACTTGCGTTTCTACCAAGACCTTGGTTGGCCCTCTTGACACTTCTTGTGCGAAGAGTGGTTGTCCTCCTTGTGCTGGAAGTGAGGACTCTACCAGTGGTGAGGAAACTATCCGTACTGAGAAGGTCTTCTGCCATAAATGGTACGTCTGTAGGCGGGTAGGAGTGGAGCGTGGAGAGGTCATCTGAAGTAGAGGTCAAGGGGAAGCCATGCTTGAAGGCATACTCATCTGGCCTGCTAGAGACTCTTGCTGCCTCCCTGGTGTGATGTGGGATTGTAAGCGCTTTCTCAGCCCAAAAGTGCGTGGACACACCCTGCATTTGGGCCGTCCTGAATGGTGAAAGCGTGTACGTAGCAAAGTGCCAACCCCCCGTCCTAGCCAAGTGGGCCTCCCCGCAGATTGGCCAAGTGTGGCAGGGGCAGCCCAGCACACGAGCTGAGGTGTGCCTGGCCCAAGTCAACAAGTAGCTAATGTTGGCCCTTTGTTCACAAGCCCATGGGTTATCTCCAAGTGTGATGAGCCTCAAACCATGGAGCTTCTCAAAGGCACCCTCGCTTACCGTGGAGAAGCGGTTAGCATGCAGATGGAAGCGGGTCAGCTTGGCTAAGCGGTCCAGTGACTCAGGCAGGATCTGCACAAGAGTGTTGTGGGACAGATCCACCATCTCCAGGTTTTGAGGCATGTTGGTAGGCACGGTCCAAAACCGGTTGTGGCTGAGGTTGAGGGCCTTCAGGTTGGGCAAGGTGTTGTTTATGAAGACCACCCGCTCAAGCTTGTTGGCTGACAGATCCAGGGTACGTAAGTTCCAGTGGTAGGTTGTGTCGTTTTTCTCCAGGAAACGGATGCGGTTGCCAGAAGCACGGATGTCCCATAGTGAGCGGGGCAGGGAGGCGGGCAGGCGTGCCAGGCGGTTGTTGGAGATATCAAGTGTGCGGAGGTGCGTGTAGGGGCTGAGGTGGTGGTCTAGATCAGCCAGTCGGTTATGGGACAGATTGAGGGAGTAGACGTTGAACTGTAGGCCGCTGGGCAGGTGTCTTAGGCCCCTCCAGGAGCAGTCCACCTCCCTCTGGCTGTCACTGCAGGAGCACACCGAGGGACAAGCTGCATTGATGTCCAGCAGTGACAGTAGAAGCAGTAAGCAGGACAGTGGAGCGCGTTTGTACATCTTCACTGCACACCTGCGCATACATAGAGGAGAAACAATGTAGAACAGTGAATGACCCATGTCTCGAAATCCTACCCACTGCATAGAATTCAGTAATGTGCTGCAGCATGTGCTACATTTAAAGAAAGTTCAGCAAAAAGTCTAAATCTATGCAATTCTGCCCTTACCCCAAATTTAAGTGGTCAGCAACTACAAGGCTGATAAAAGATTAGTGTCCTGCTAACTGCATGCCTAAATTTTTACACTCTTCTCTCAAACTGTGTCTAGTTGTTAAGGAAGCTCCTATAGGCTTGCTTATATGGTTCTGACATGGTATGATCTTATCTCTAAAAATGGAAAATTAAAAATTTGAGCAGTTTGCATGGTGCTTATTGTTTTTTGTTACTTAGCTGCATTAACCTTGTAGTTTCACTGCAAATCTAAAGCTCGCTACAGCAAATATCTCTCACTGATCCACTACAGTTGGGGTAAGGGGAAAACACAATAGAGATATCTTTCAAACATTGCATGTTCTTGCTTGGATTGTCTTTTTGCCTAGTCTAGATGTTCTTCAGGATGCTGATGCAGTTGCCAGAGGTATGGATCACTGCTCAGTTCATATCAGCTGCCTTTCACTTATTTCAAAAACCATTTGCTACTGCCCTGCTGTTGCTGGGATGGATTCCAGGTGGTGGATTATTACAGATACTCAAAAGACATTCAAAAACCCAGCTGTGTTGCAGTTCTTGATGCACTCAGGCTAGAGCATCTGCTACTACACCCCATTCAAAGACATGTCTTTTCACTCTTCACGTCAGTTTCATTTCAGCACATTTAGTGTGTATTGTCTTGATCTTATCAGCTGGGGCCTAGTATGTAGTACTGGATGTTCACCAAATATTCTGCCAACGTATTTGCAGTTGCAAAAAAATAAAAAGCGAAAAACCCACTTCATGTCCACTCATGTCCACTGAAGATGATTTCTTATGATGTTTAAGTCTGCGTAGCCAAGACTTCACTACTGCTTCATTAATTATATAAATCATAGTCCTTGTTAAACAAAAAATTAGCTCTATTCTACATAGGCACTTAGCAGTAGGTATAGGCTTGAATTGATTGCTTAATCTTTATCACAATCTACTGTGCCAGTGGATAATGCAAGACTAATTGTGTAAGTGCAGAACTTTCTTGTGACTGCTGAGAATTTGCAATGCATGCGCTATATATATCTTTTGCTCCCAGAAAAATCTACATCCCGTTTATTCCAACAATTTAACTTGAACTCTTTAAAATCAAACTGCTAGCGGAACTTTCGGCTAAACTCAAGCTACCATCGCCTCCGGTGGTGAAGCAATGTTCCGCTGCTGCTCCATTGAAAACAATGGATTATCCGATTTGTTAAGTACCTCCTGCCAGCGTGCAAATACGTTTTGTGGAATAGAGTATTGGAGTGATCTTGAAGTGAGTAAGAACTCCCAAAGCACTGATCAAGCCACTCCTTCGCTCCTCTACCTCTCCACACCGCCCACAGACTCTGCTTGACGCCCTACTGCACAGATTCACACATCTAGCTGACTTTTTGGAGGCGTGCATGTCGTGGCCTCTGTGAGCAACCTTACCCTTAAACCCCATCTCTGCATCTTAACAAACATCTTTGCAGAAATATCATGTTTTATACCTTACGCATGCATGTGTACGCAAAACTGCAGAACACTGCATGTGTGTTTATCCCTCATATGTCCAGTGTACGATGAATGTGACCTGTGTGATGGGTTGCTTTGGTGGACTTGTAAGAAAGAGCTGTTTGAACTAGTTACCTACCCCATGTTTTCTCTGCTGTTAATTGGTCCATTTCTTGCTTTGCCCTGCAAGTTATTGATTGGAGGGCTGCTGTCTGCAGAACAGCTGTAGTAAGCTGTCCGAATGCATGATTAGGAGAACGGCGCAAAGAAAACGATGGGTTTGCCAAATACAACGCTTTGGTTTGCTGACCCAACAAATTTGTTCATGTTAGTAAACCTGATCTGTGCATTATAAAAAGATTTGATTTCTTAATTGAGCACTCCGCTGCATTGCTAATCGCGCACCTTCTCCCCTTTATCCTGTCAGTTCTCTGCTCCTTTTTAGCAGGCTCTTTAAACTGCAGGTCTAATTTTGTTTGTGTGATATTTTATATCTTATTAGAACCCTGCAGCCACCACATGTGTATTCCTGCCTCGTCTCGCAAATGCACAGCTGCATCGTAGATCACTCACCTTCTCCTCATCATCGTTCTCATGTCATTTCTCCGCTCCACTTTATCTCTGATTCTCTCCTCGTTTTAAAAAAAAACCAACTTTTGTCCAGCTCCTTAAACCGCAGGTCTAATTCCACTCCGGTTCTGTCTCTGTGAGAGGTTACTCCTGTTCCCAGGCACAGTGGTGCAGTGAAAGAACATGTGAACCCCTGAGCTGCTCCAATGCAGCACCGGCAGCCTCCGTACTCGCACTGCCAATGGAGCAGTGGGGTGTGTGTATGTGTGTGAAATGTGAAAGAGGGAGGGGGTTGCAGAAGGAGAAAGAAATACAGTGTGGAACAATCCCTACTGGCGTACTGGTGATGGAGAGACAGAAAAAGTGCTGAACTAAGTGTTTCTACTTTAGGATGCCCCCCGTTTCAGACGAAATCTCCCCGTTCTTTCTTTATTTCTTCTGTTTTTAATGGCTGTACAAAAACCTCTTGAGCATGTAGCACTGGTATTACAAAGCTATAATGCTATAATAATAGTGTATAATAACGTCAGTCATTTCTGTGCAAAAAACAAGCATCATTTAAAAATTATTTATGGAATTGTTAATTTTGTGGAATGTACAGGTAAATCATTTTCTCTACAGTAATTCATAATGGGGGCACTTTTAGCGTTCAAGTCGTGCTTTTCTGTATATTTAGAACATGGGGAAACCCACACAAGCCATAATGCACATATCAATAGAGTCATTTCAAAATGGGAAGCGAAATGGCTTATTACTGAAAGATAAAGCTCACTCTTACTATGTGAATTCATTAATTTATTTTTCCAGTTCATCTTAAACTAGACTAAAGATGGCAAAGGCAGTAGGCACAGAGAAGGAGCTTCAGCTTCTGAATCCAGAAGTGTTTTTGGCTGAGTTTCAGCAAACAGTTAAATCTTAAATCATTGCTTTCGTTGTGTATGTCATCACAGTCCCCAAGTAAACAGCTTCTTGACGGCTTCTGTGACTAGAATTTCTTGTCAAACACAAGGCCTGCTGACCAAGTCCGGCCGTCCCGTTCGACCCGCAAAAGTATTTGCTTTTTCTTGTAAAATTAGTCCGTTTCACCATGACACTACAATGAACTGTGTGCTCCCACCTCTTTCCCAAAAAGGATCTATGGGACAGTGCCATAAAAAAAAAAGACGCCCGGTGTCTAGAGGTTTAACAGTTGTCTGTAAAGTCGTCTGTTGTTTTATATGAAATATAATTTCATATAAATATAAATATGAATATAAATTTGTTTTTATTTAAAATTTTTGAATCATTCAAATACTCTGCCTGTTTTTTGCTGTTGTAGTTTTAGCATATTTTGAATAAACAATGGAAAAGTAAAATGAAAACACAGCCAGCCCACAGATTTGTTGAGATTTTTGAATATGGCTCTTTTAGTGGTTTGGCACCCCTGTTCAGGCACATGCTGAGATTTTTTTTGCATTGTACATTTTTTTTTTTTCAACAAATGTTTTGATATTGGAATATGTATATAGTGCATGTTGAAAATGTTCAAAACCATGAAAATAAACACAACAGGCATAGCAAAACAGATGTTACTCCAACCACACTGCACCATTTATGATAACAAATGATCAGAAGAACATTTCAGGTCAGTTGCTACATATTGCAATTACAATTTCTAGAATTACAATATGTATTATAATAGGTGTAGAATATATAGAATTGTAATATGTAAGATAATAAAGTCGTGTTAGCGAGTCGTTAATGGGTTAAAGATTGGTGAGCAGTTTTGACTAAAACACTGTTGAATCATATGTGCCTTATTTCAGACTATCTGAAATGCTCACCACACACAATATTT
Organism: Pygocentrus nattereri; assembly: GCF_015220715.1. Lineage (NCBI taxonomy): Eukaryota > Metazoa > Chordata > Actinopteri > Characiformes > Serrasalmidae > Pygocentrus > Pygocentrus nattereri. The sequence continues at coordinate 7,424,317 of NC_051228.1, forward strand.
AGTAATAAGTTAGAGGCTCATTTGTATGTTGGTATTGGTAACGGTCAGTGTTATGATAATTATGATCTTTTATCTTATTGTATGTAGTAGGACCCGAGCTGGTATGTTAGTTGGTGAATAATATCTGCTGATAATGGCGACCCGCAGTTTTATTGGTGCGATGAAGTTCTGACTAACCTGGAACACAAAACACCATCGTGCACATGTAAAGTGACGTACCTTCTAACATCAGAGTAGTAAACAAAAAACAAAACAAACATAACTAAAAAAATGACTTGCAAACACACTGCAAGCAATAAATAGCTTTGAACAGTTGTACAAAATCTTAATATTTATAGCAGAAATCATTACAATCATTGATCATTAGAACAAAAAAAAGTTTACTTAATTGCAGAAAATGCATCTTAACACACTTAGATTTTCCAGATTTTGGGATGCATTTCCTTATCTAACACGGATGGAGTCTCACTTCGTGCTCTAAAATGAAGGAGTATGACTAAAATAAGGCTCCACCTAAACTCTGTATCGGTAGTGACATGAAAACATGGGACAGCATTTTTGCTGCTTTTTATTTATGTTTTTATATTTGTTTTTAACTCTAAATCTAAATCTTTTAACTTCACTTTGAGATCTTTAAACAAAAAGCAAAATATTGATGGGGGAAAAAATGATTTATAAAGGTTGAACTTTATGGCCTTCTACCGAAAAAAAGAAACGCTATGGATGATGATTTTTGTGTATTATTAGCTTATTACTATCTCTGTTAATACCTTTTGGTTTAAATAAATTAATGGATTGTAACCTAATCCTTACAAATAAGGTTGGAATTTCTGTGGTTGTGCATAGATCTGTGTGTGTATGTGTAGTATTGCCTTGTAACAAAGATTCCTTGGCATAGTAAATATTAGACATGCAGCAGTCGTGGATTTTTTTGACTGATCCATCCATCCATCCATCCATCCATCCATCATCTTCCGCTTCTCCGGGTTTCGGGTCGTGGGGGCAGCATCCTAAGCAATGAGGCCCAGACCTCCCTTTCCCCAGCCACTTCCACTAGCACTCCAAGGGGGATTCCGAGGCGCTCCCAGGCCAGCTGGGCGATATAGTCACGCCAGCGTGTCCTGGGTCTTCCCGGGGTCTCCTCCCGGGTGGACTTGCCTGTGACACCTCCCAAGGGAGGCGTCCAGGAGGCATCCTAACAAGATGCCCGAACCACCTCAACTGGCTCCTCTCGATGTGGAGAAGCAGCGGCTCTACTCCGAGTCCCTCCTGGATGACTGAACTTCTCACCCTATCTCTAAGGGAGAGTCCAGACACCCTGCGGAGGAAACTCATTCCAGCCGCTTGTATTCGCGATCTCGTTCTTTCGGTCATTACCCAAAGCTCATGACCATAGGTGAGGGTGGGAACGTAGATCGACCGGTAAATCGAGAGCCTTGCCTTATGGCTCAGCTCTTTCTTTACCACAACAGACCGGTAAAGAGCCCGCATCACTGCTGACCCAGCACCAATCCGCCTGTCAATCTCCCGCTCCTGACTGACTGATTCTGATTACAGACAAATTAACCAATGGCTGGTTTTCTTTGGCCAGTTCAAAACAGTGTTTGTTTTCTCTCACAATGTATGAGGTAAATGAACACACACACACACACACACACTGGCATTCATTTATTTATTTATTTATTTTTACATTTTTCAATATATAGTCAGTTGCCTATTTTAATGACATCAGTCAAGTACATCGACGCTAAGAGCCTGTTTAGCACTAAGTCGTGTATAATTATTCTACGGTATTTTGGTGTAACATTCAAATACAGCGTGAGTAAACTTGCCTGCTTTATTATTTGCATCATAAAGTTACAACCCAGCCTGCCAAAATAAATACAGTAAATTGGCCATGTTTTGAGCAACGCTGGTTCCAATCTTGGTTACTACTTAAATTACACTACTACTTATTTGATACTTGTCTGTAGTAAATATGTATCGCGGTCACTAAATATTGATAGTTTCTTTTCACACTTATCATGCCAGGCAGGTAGACCTGTGAAAAGGGAACTGTGTGTGTGTATGTAGGACAGAAAGGAGAGCCAGGGGCGGAAGCTCTGAATGGCTTTTCATTGGCACTTTGTCTCCTGCCTGCTGCTCTGCTGGAAAAAAAGCATTCTTTTCAGGCTCTCTGAGAGAGCCCGGCAGTGCCTTGTCCTCTGCCTACTAATACGGTTCCTGCTCAGTCTCTGTATGTGCGTCTGCAAACGTCAGCGGCTGTTGTAGTTTGTAAATATGTTTCATAGGCGTTCATGCTCTCTTTCACATTAAAAGATTTTAATACCACATAAATGCATGGAATCATTTAAATATTTAAATTTCAATCATTTAAATATCATTTAAATCATTTAAGTTTTTCACAAAGCTGACAGGTTTTTTTTTGTTTGTTTTTAAAGCCAATCAGAACCAGATATGAATAAAAAGTGGCTTTCGACGAGAAAAGGAGGCTACGCCAGCATTTTTTCTAGGGATACAGCATGATGGCATGTCAGTGTGAGCAGATAATTTGCTTTATGAAAACTTGATAGATTTGGCTGATATTTCATTTGATGATATATTTATTGTGCCCGTAGATATGTACATAAAAAATGTCAGGTATCTGCAACAGCAAACAATTACAGTATCTATGCATTGCTACTTTTTCAGGACATCATAAACAGTTTATGTTGGCAGTAGCAACATTTACATGCAGCCTAATAATCTGGCTAATAGCTGGGGATACATATGTGAACAGTTCCATCAGGAATAGGCTAGTCCAGTTGTGGCCATTCGGAATACAATCCGATTGAACAAGGTGGGTAATCCTGTAAATAATCCATTAAATAGAAGAATAATAATGTGGAGAAGGGGGCGTGGCTGAGCGTCGAATGCGGGACAGAGAGGCCGGTCCAGTTGAACCAGCGGGTTAAGTAGCTGACTATGCTCACCTGTGCCTTGTTTCTGCCAGCCTACTTGGTCATCTCTCCCTTCAGTAGGCGGCAGAGCTTCGAGAGAGAAGGAGACCCCGGCAAGGCGTGAGGGGGAGCCAAACTGAACGAGTCCGTGAGACGTCAGTGTGACCGGCTGAAAAGCCATTTAAGTTGTGTTTAAAAGAATAAATCTGCTCTCTGCTTTCACCCCTGTCCCCGGCGTCTTTCCTCCCCACCCGTTCAAAACGTGACAAGTAGCTGTGTAAACGCCTGCAGCCGATTACATTCCCAGTCATAAGTTTAAGTATGTTCTGAGCATGTGTATCACTTAATAGTATAACCTGATAATGTTCAGTATGGCGGGAGCAGAAACTGGTCTGCAGAGGAGACGAAGTTTATGCTCTGATCTTTAAAAGACGGCGGTGGGACGGATGTCCAGCTTATGCGTTTCAGAACATGATGTCTTCCTCTCGGCCTTCTTTAGTAAGGACTGGTGAAGGATGTTTTCCTGAGTCTGACATTATTAAAAGATACAAGCACTGCTCACTGCTGCTCGTCTCACTCTGACTGGACTCACATGATGCTTGTTGTCATGGAAACGTCGGCACTAAGCGGCACATGCACACATGTAGTTTCCATCACATTGAGTCGCCTCACCAGGAGATGGTCTGCTTGGGGCTGACTCTCTTGCCCATACGACTGACATTGCCTTCTTGACCACAGTTGATGTTTCAGGTCTGGAGCTTGTCGTGTCTGGTGGACTTTTTTCACTCGTACCAGCTCAATACACACTAACAAACACCACCAAGTCAGTGTTACTGCAGTGCTCAGAATGATCCACCACCCATGGGGGTCCGAACCACTGAAGAACAGGGTAAAAGGGGGCTAACAAAGCATGCAGAGAAACAGAAGGACTACAGTCTGTGATTGTAGAGCTATAAAGTGCACCTATACAGTAAGTGGAACTGATAAATTGAGCGTAGATTGATGTGTGTGTGGGTAATAAATGAACATAAACCAAAAATCAAATATTATACCTTTTTACGTCTGGGCTATCCGGAGCATAACTTAATAAAGCCTACAGTTTAAAATCAATTTACACTATTAGTTACCGGCAAATTGCACAGTTGCAAGTTAAATCCAGGGCATCTTGCCAACGAGTGTTTGTACACCTTAAACAAAGACTTGGCTTTTATCTATTCAGCTGTCACAAATCCATGAGACTTTTAGAAGACTCTCATTCACTACCAGTCTCAAGTACCTTCGTTGCTGCTGGTGTGTGCTGGGAACTGAGACTTAACCTTCGTGGTTTGACTTGAAGAGCGCTGCTAATTCTGACATCTAAAGTGAGAAACCTGGCTGTTAGTGGTGGTGTTCACTGCGCATCCATCTTTTTTTACGTGCTGTCTGTTCTGATTGCTGATGTTCTGCTCGCCAGATGGTGCCACCAGTTAAGAAAATGAGCAACGGAATGCCGTCATGTCACAATGTCGTAAGATGTAAAATTCAATGAACATATGTTGGGACTCAAACGATTATTTTATTTTTCAGCGAAAGAAATACATTGTGTTTTGAAATATGTATTTAAGAACACAGTTCATTTACATTTGCACAAGTTATGCCATAGTAAAGCACAGGGTAACAGGGGTTTGCATTGTACTATTCAAAATCCATCATCTACATACTTAGTTACGTATTTCATTCATTTTTTCCCACAGTAGACCATTTCATCTGCATGTAATAGTCATTGAAACCTTACGTAACATCTTGTTCTCCCACAAGCCTCTGAATTATCCAACAAACTTGTTAAAACAAACTCAAAACAAAAAAAAAATATATATATATATAATTGTTGCGGCTGACCAACAGCGAAAGTAAAATTGTGAAACTGCACGCAAAAGCAGGAGTATGGTGTGAATTCAGTCCCACCAGCAGTTGGAGCTGTGCGTCGCTCTTCAGTGGTGATATGATTTATGGTTGCTCAGCATCGTCAAATATTATTTTCTCAGGCATCTCGCATTCCTGGGTGGGCGGTGGCTCCTCAGCTGGCATTACACACACTGTAAAATCCTCCATAGAGGCCTGGTTACTGACCTCAGTGGCTTCTGCTGCCTCCTCTACCAGCTTTTCTGGCTCCTCCGGCTTCTCCTGCTCCTCTGGCCCTGACTGGTTATTGTCTTCCTCCGGTTTGCTAAATTCAGTGATCATGGGAGTAGATTCACCATCCACAGACAGTCTTCTTGGGCTGGATTGAGTAGTGTCCAGGACTTGCGTCTTTGGGCAGCACACTTTGCAGGCCAGTAGCAGAGTGGCTGTCAGCAGGATAATACAGGCCAGTGAGAGGGCTCCGATTATGAGCAGTGCTACCTTTGGATTCAACTTGCAGATAAAAAAAAAGCATTCTCCCTTATTGCCCTGTGGTTTTTCACTTTCTACAGGGTTAGTTACTGAAGTACTACGTTTGTCAGTAGTTTGTGTTGCAGTAGTTTGTGTTGCAGTAGTTTGTGTTACATTAGTTTGTGTTGCAGTAGTTTGGGTTGGAGTAGTTTGGGTTGGAGTTTCATGTGGTGATTTCTGGTCTGTAGGTACTCCATTGGTTGTATCTGTGCTGGTGTTTTCTGAAGCTCCTAAACCCATGAGCAGAATGAAGCACAGGAACCAATACATTTTGAAGTGTCGAGAAACTCTGAGACGAAAAAAAAAAGAGAAATGTTATTATTTTTGGATGATGAGTCATTTGTATGTACAACATGTGCTCGTACAGTACACAGTATTGTGTTGCAATATTAAATATGGCACAATGGTTTCAAAGGCTTTCTGAGAAAAAGTAGTTTCCTAGTGGAAAATCTAGGAATACATGGTCTAACCAGTTTTTTATTCCTTTTATTCCATAGTTGACTCACAGGTTAGATTATTTAGGTTTTGTCTAATTATATATAATGTATTGGCAACATTTTCACTTTATTACATATGAGAAGTAGGAAAAAATCTGGTGAAATATGCAAATGACTTTTTATTTGGTGATCTACAAGGTTTTATGTTTTTCTATTAGTCTTCAAGTGTCGAACCATTTTTCATTTTACTTCATGGAGTCAATGGCCCGTATTTATCAAAGTTCTCGGAGTATGAATGCTGATCTGTGATCAGTTTGTGTCAGTTACAGTGTGCTCTACAGGACTATAAAGACTGGAGAGAGCTGACGTTAGATCAGTGTTTTTACTTTGAGATGTATGATAGATGTGGGTCAATGCATGTTACTAATGTTGGAGTGCCAGTCTGCTGAGCTTTAATTCCACAGCACTTCCTGACATGATCAAACATTGTCGCTGCCCAAAAAAAGAATGTCCATTTTTGTCTTTGGTATTTTTCCACATCATATTTTTATTTATTTTTTATATTTACATTTTCCACATCACAGCAGCTCTTTTACATTATATGAAAAAGAAATGCTCCAAAATGACTTATGGTTTTTTTCGTTTGTTTGTTTGCTTGTTGTGTTTTTTGTTTTTTTTTGCTTTTTTTTTTTGTTTGCTTTTTTAACAGCGATAATGCTGTACAAAAAATATTAATAGAAATGAATGGCTCAAGTTTCACTTGAAATGTTTAATATAACACAATTTAACGACTATAATCAAATACCATACTACACTTTAAATACTATATTTTTTCATTTTGGATGTGAAATGGTTCATTGTATAAAAACGACTCATTCTTTACAGTGGTGGTGGTGGTAGGAGCCAGTCATCATAACGTCTACAACACACATGTATACATTTTACTCTGTACTACCAGCCAACATGGGAACATAAGTTTTCTATGCAGTGTTGATGGTAAAATTGTGATAAATCAAAAGAGTTTTTTTTTTTGGGGTGTTTTTTTTTCTTACAACGCCCTGCATGCACTTCTCCACTATAAATGGATTTACAAAGATATTCCCAACTATTCCTATATATTTAATGTAATAATGGTTTGTGATGTTGCTTCTAAATGCATTAAACTCTTTAGTCACATGGTTCCTTCACCACCTCTGTGAAGAAATCTTGCCCTACAGTGGCAAATTGCACACCACATTTCAAACCTCTCTGATTGGCACTGGTTACATCTTAATTTAATTATACATAGATTTAGAAAAATCTGTGGAATTTCCAAACAGCAAAAGAGCTGCTACTCACCTCTGGATGCTTTGAGCCAAGTTGAAGTTTTCTTGTTCTTTGCTAGATTGATTTTTTTCCAACAATCTTATAGATTTGACACACAAAGCCAATATATGTGTGAAGTATGATGTAGCTACCGATGGAGTGGAGGAGATATGGCTCAGGCAGCACACATTCACACACAAGTGACACATTTCCTGTCTCTTTTTCACTTCTGCTGTGGTTGTTTTATTGGAAATATATTTAAATCAGCACGCAACTGCAGTTTGGCTTGTATGTGCAACCTTCCTTTGGTCTTCTGACTGTGTTAACAGACATTACTGCGGCCTTTTCGAAACATGGTCATGCAAAAGATTACGGTTTCTTTTATTAGAAAGTGTTCTTACTCAACAGAAATGTTAGGTATAAGATAAAAAAAAAAGGGAAATACTAGAAGAAATTTCTACTAAAAGTCAGAAAACAGAAATCGAATTATATTATAATTAATAGGCCTCATTCAGTTTCAGTATTAGCTGTTGGTGGTTACAGAATTTCTCCTTTTCTGCACCAAAGTTTGAGCCCACTTTTAGATGTTCCTCTTTCTTTACTTCTCCCTTTCCACACCTGTTATGCTATACTGCATTTTGAAAACTAAAGCTATCTTAACTGTCTTCTTTGCTTCAGTTTGAACCCTTGCCCTCCTTTCGTCTCCTCAGGTTCAAGACGGGGCAGATAAATGGGGACCTGCTTATCTACCACGTTCTTCTCACCCTCAAACCCTACTATGCCAAACCTTACGAAATAGTAGTGGATCTGACCCATGCAGGCCCCAGCAACCGTTTCAAGACGGACTTCCTTTCTAAATGGTTCGTTGTCTTCCCGGGGTTTGCCTACGAGAACGTAGCAGCCATCTACATCTACAACTGCAACACTTGGGTGAGGGAGTACACCAAGTACCACGAGAGGCTCCTAACTGGCCTCAAGGGCAGTAAGAAGCTGCTTTTCATTGATTCTCCTGCCAGACTGGCCGAATACATTGAGCCGGACCAGCAGAAACTGCCCGCTGCCACACTCAGCTTGGAGGAAGACCTCAAAGTTTTCCACAATGCCCTCAAACTGGCCCACAAAGACACTAAAGTGTCCATCAAGGTGTGTGCAACAATTAGGTTGTTGACCAATTTTTAAAAAGATAGGTGGAGAGAAATTTATTTATTTATTTATTTATTTGTTGTTAACCAATAGCATTATTTTCATTCCTGTTGCACATAAAATACTAACTTGCATAGTTGTTTTAAATTTCATTAACTTGGTAAAGTATTTTTGCTACTCAGAGTTGTTCAGTTATAATATTACACAGTTATATATAATATCTCTACTTCATTTTATTTCAACCTTTGAGGTGATTCTCTAAGAGCTTGTCTCTTCTGTGTTCTTTATTATTAAGTAGTAAACTTAAGTTTAATAACAGTGAATGAAAATTTTGAAAGAGTGTAGCGTTCACTTTTCACTCTTCCCTCCTCTTCACACCGCTTCAGGTGGGCTCCAATGCAGTTCAGGTGACCTCGGCAGAGCGCACGCGAGTCCTGGGTCAGTCGGTCTTCCTCAACGACATCTACTATGCCTCTGAAATCGAAGAGATCTGCCTGGTGGATGAGAACCAGTTCACATTGACCATCGCCAACCAGGGCACGCCCCTCACCTTCATGCATCAGGAGTGCGAAGCCATTGTACACTCCATCATTCACATCCGCACACGCTGGGAGCTCTCTCAGCCCGACTCCATCCCCCAGCACACCAAGATCAGGCCCAAAGATGTGCCTGGCACCCTGCTCAACATCGCCCTGCTCAACCTGGGCAGCTCTGACCCCAGCCTGAGGTAACTGACAGTAATCACTGAATATATACACTTTTATCCACTGTGAAATAGGGAGTTTGAGGGCAATGTTAAAGCATCTTAAAATTTGGCAGTATGTCTGATATGTTTCATTATAAGAATGTTGTAGAAAGGTTATAGGATTATTCCACCTGTATCTGAACATTTATATAAAACTTATAAAGTACTTTAGTCTTACTTATTTAATTTATCATTTCTAGACACAAGCAAATTAATCTGCCAGTGCATTAAGGTAATTTAAGCTGATACATTTATTTAAAATAAGCAAAAGTATCTGGAACTAGATTATTAAATATAGATATTCTTATAATGTAATAACTTCATAATGAAAATAAGGTATTTCATTTCTTGACTATGCCTCAACTTGCCAAGATCTTATTTGTATTATTTGTATTGTTGCCATGTAAAGTTCATTTGCTTTGTGATACTGATTTTACTACTTTCCTGTGAGCAGGTCAGCTGCTTACAATCTCCTGTGTGCCTTAACCTGCACATTTAACCTGAAGATTGAGGGCCAGCTCCTGGAGACTTCAGGCCTGTGTATCCCAGCCAACAATACCCTCTTCATCGTCTCCATCAGCAAGACGCTGGCAGCCAACGAGCCCCACCTCACGCTGGAGTTCCTAGAGGAGTGCATCTCTGGCTTCAGCAAGTCCAGTCAGTGCATCTCTTTATTCTTTTATTATACATCATCATAATACCCTCTGTTTACTCCATGTGCAGTTGTTAGATCATTAATTACTGCCTTCCTCCATTCAGTATCAGTTCTACAGTCATATGCAAAATGAATTATTAACTAATTGTTGAGGTTGTTCAGGTGTTTCAGCCACACCCATTGCTAACGTGTTTAAAATAGCTCATACTGAAGAGCCCATTGACTTGAAACGTGATTCTGTCATAGGATGCCACCTTTACCACAAATCAGTGGATTTTCTGCCCTGCTAGATCAGCACCTTTCAACTGTGTTAGTATAGTTGTCATTATGAAATGAAGCATCTTAGAGCAACAGCTCAGCCATAAAGTGGTACAATACACAAACTTACAAAGAGTGCATAGCATGTGAAAATTGCCTGCAGCATCCTGAATTGTGCAGTAGCTTTATCACCAAACACAAGTTCACACTGTACACAAGCCTAAGATCACTATGCGTCGGTTGGAGTGATGTAAAGCACGCAGCCACTGGAGCAGTGGAAACGTGTTTTTTAGACTGATGAATTACGCTTTATTCTCTGGCAGTCTGATGGATGAATCTAGGTTTGGCAGAATCCAGGAGAACTCTCTACCAGAATGCATAGTGCCAACTGTAAAGTTAGGTGGAGGAGGGATAATGATGTGGGGATGTTTTTCATACCCAGTAGTTCCAGTGAAGATGTTAATGCTACAGCATTCAAAGACATTTTGGACAATGATATGCTTCTAACTTTGTTGGCACAGTTTGTCGAAAGCCCTTTGCCTGTTCCAGCATGACTGCCCCTGTGCATAAAGCAAAGCATCATCGCAAGCCAGACCTTCTCATCCAACATTAGTGCCTGACCTCACAAGTGCTCTTTTGACTGCACAGGCACAAATTCCCACAGACACACTCCAAAATCTTGTGGAAAGCCTTCCCAGATGGGTTGAGATGTTTATAGCTCATGGTTTTGGAATGGGATGTCCAGCAAGCTCATATAGGTCTAATGGTCAGGTGTTCTCATACTGTTAGCCATATAGTGAATGATGATGTGCAGTGAATGATGAAATGCTGTCAATCTGTACTGATTTTGGCCTCCATGCTGTGTCTGCAGGTATTGAGCTGAAGCACCTGTGTCTGGAGTACATGACTCCTTGGCTGCTCAATCTGGTTCGCTTCTGCAAGCATAACGATGACGCTAAGCGGCAGCGGGTCACCGCCATCCTCGACAAGCTTATCACCATGACCATCAACGAGAAACAAATGTACCCCTCAATCCAGGCCAAGATCTGGGGAAGCCTCGGCCAAGTAAGACACTCATTGTTTTATCAAAATGTTTTACACTGATCGCGTTGTTACATTTTGCTGTAAAACAATTTTTTACTTTTTTTTTTTGCTGTTGAACAGTGATGCCTTTGAGCCGAGAATTATTTTATTACATCAGCCAAAGCTTTTAATTGACGGTGTAACCCAAATATGCTAATGTGGCTAGACATGGAGACTAGCTAGCATGCCATTTTTATATAACAATGTCTGGAGTAACCCCACAGATCATTTGAAGGGAATAAAATGTTTCATCTACATTAAGAGAAGCTTAAATGTCTCACGGTATAGTGATTTAGGTGGGTGCCCAGGGCTTAGGGACTTTCATGAGACAATGCAAATCATTACTGTTAGTAAAACAGGAAGAGTTGTCTGACTGATGGGTATTTAAAGAGTAAAAAATTCCAGCAGTAGTGACTTGACATCCAGGGTGTTTTGACACCTGCTTATTTGAATACATGGGCGGACCACAGAACTTATGGGTATTGCGTCAAAATGATATGTGATAAATGATTTTGGTATTACTTAAACCCTGAATAATATAATAGCATAATAGCATCTTGTTACCATGAATTGTCAAGACATATGTATTAATGTTGGATGTCTTGACAGCTAATCTCAGTACACATCAAACGTTACGGCAACTGGTCATTGGTAACGGCAAGATGACTGTTATTTTATTGAACGTAATTTTTCATGGAGACACAAAGTGGCGCATAACATCTGGATATGTCAGTGTTATGTATCAGGGTTTCTTTCGTAGAAAAGAAGTTTACACTTAAACACAATGAAATGGAAAATGTCAGAGGCTGTTTGTGTTGCGCTTCCCATTATAGATAACAGATCTCCTGGATGTCGTCTTGGACAGTTTCATTAAGACGAGTGCTACAGGAGGACTTGGCTCCATCAAGGCTGAGGTGATGGCCGACACTGCTGTGGCGCTCGCCTCTGGCAATGTCAAACTGGTGTCTAGCAAGGTGAGAGACGGACAGACAGGACAGCCAGACAGAGACAGACACATTTGTGTTTTTTTCTTGTTGGGATGTTTCCCAGTTTACTCTATGCTTAACCTACACTTCAGCTTTTTTGATATAAAACATGAATAAAACTGTCCTCACAACATCGAGAAAAACTATGTACATATATACTCTTGATTCAATGACCTGGGACAGGTGGGAGTTTATTTCTGGGCCAGCTTAAGGCTAATCGAACATACAAGCCAGTTGCTCTAAATAACAGTGCATAGGGTAATGCAAAACAAGTGGTTAAAAATGAGGGATGCAGATTTGTCGAATTCTTGACCGTCATTAGTGACTGATCGATGCAAATGGCAAGCCTGAAGTCCCCAGAGTCAGCCTGAGACCCATCAAAATATCAGTTGTAAAACAGATACTAACAATTCTGAAGTCTAACTGGCTGAGCCACAGCTGAAGTGTAAAGTACTTGATATATGCACCCTCATGAGTCCACACAGCAGCTGAATTGTGTTTTAACACGCCCAGATATTAAAGTTCCTTGTATGGAACGTGGATAATAGGACTCACAAGTGGGGAACCTGATTTTGTTTGAACTGGGGTTATGGGTAGGGGCTGACACCTATATGTCCATGTTTATATGACCAAAAGCACTTTAATTAATTGTAGTGGTCAATCAATTCAGCCTTTGTATACAAAAGTTTGGGCACTCCAGTCAAATTAAAAGGTTAATTTGCTTGTTTTCCATGAAATATGTAAATATCCTCTGTGAACACGCATTTCAATGCACAGTTACTGTGTGTTTGCTGAATATTATTAAAAATAATAATAACAAATGTGGCCTCTGCAAAAGGTTTGGCACATTTATTTTTTTAATCTATTTTGCTTTGTTAAACTAAGCAAGTACAAAAAAATTGCTTTCTAAAATTTGTGAAAAATGCCATATTTAAGGTGTATTCATTTATTTTTTACTATTTTTAAATGAACTGAACATGTAGTTTGACCTGGGGCATTCACACATCTGCGTACTACTGTACGCTGATCAGGTTTAATAAGCATGCTAAATAATCTGTGCTACCTTCTTTCAGATTACCTTTTCTTTATTTCCGTTTCTGCTATTGTGCATGAGCTCAACCGACCATTAATGTATGTAGGTCAGGGGTCTGAGTCATTCCTGGGTGGCTTTCTGGTTATTTTTATTCTTCGCGTTTCCTCTGCTTTATATGTTTGTTCATGCTCGCTCTCTCTCTCTCTCTCTCTCTCTCTCTCTCTCTCTCTCTCTCTCTCTCTCTCTCTCTCTCTCTCTCTCTCTCTCTCTCTCTCTCTCTTCCCTTCTCTCTCTCTTCCCTTCTCTCTCTCCCCCTCCCTCTGCGTGTGGCATGAGTATGAGGTTTGTTAGAAGTGAGGTGAGGGCAATGTGATGTGGTGCCAGCAAGAGAGAAGCTTGAGCCGGAAGGCCAGAAAAGGATGCTTTGTCTCAGTGGAGCAGGACTTGGTGCAGCCTTTGACGGGGGCTTCATTTCCTCTTCCTGTCCTGTTCATGCTTCATCAGCTCATGAGACACCGTCATACTAGTACACGGCTACTGTAATAACCAGTATGTGGTGGTGGGGGAATGACAGACATATTAATAATAATTTTTGTATCAGTTTGAGGTGAAGGCTTTGTTCCATGCACACGTGCTCCTCCGTCTGCTGCTTGCATCTGACAAAGGCAGGCTTTGTATAATTTCCCAGTAACTGTCACCAGTACAGAGAACGCACTGCTTATGATGAATCTTAATAGGGTAATACAGGCGTGTAGATTGTTGTTCTTTTTGTATTTGCTCTTGTGTGTTTGTTTAAGGTTTGTTTAAGTTCTAAAGCCTTCTTTAAGGCTATTTTATTGAGCTCTGTTTATACCAGTGTTGTGAAGGTGACATAAGAGGAATTAACCTTTTAATGTGTGACACATTTTTATAGGTGAACAAGCAGTTTACTCAGATCAGGCTTAACATCATGACCACCTCCTTGTTTCTAAGCTTATTGTCCATTTTATCAGCTCCACTTACTGTATACACTCACTGGCCACTTTATTTGCTTAACACAAATAGCTAATCAGCCAATCACATGGCCGCAACTGTGCATTTAGGCATGTAGAGGTGGTCAAGACAACTTGCTGAAGTGCAGACCGAGCATCAGAACGGGGAAGAAAGGGGATTTAAGGGACTTTGAACGTGGCGTGGTTGTTGCCAGACGAGCTGGTCTGAGTATTTCAGAAACTGCTGATCTACTAGGATTTTCATACACAACCATCTCTAGGGTTTACAGAGAACGGTCCGAAAAAGAGGAAATATCCAGTGAGCGGTCAGTTGTGTGGACGAAAATGCCTTGTTGATGTGAGAGGTCAGAGGAGAATGGGCAGACTGGTTCCAGATGATAGAAAGACAACAGGAACTCAAATAACCAACCAAAATCTCTGAGGAATGTTTCCAACACCTTGTTGAAAGTCAGCCATGAAGAATTAAAGCAGTTCTGAAGGCAAAAGGAGGTCCAACCTTTTACTAGCAAGGTGTACCAATAAAGTGGCCGGTGAGTGTGTGTGCACTTTGTAGTTCTACAGTTACAGACTGTAGTCCATCTGTTTCTTTGCATACTTTTTTTTTATCCCTTTTACCCTGTTCTTCAGTGGTCAGGACCCCCTTGGACCCTCACAGAGCAGGTGCTATATGGTTGGTGGATCATTTTCAGCACCGCATTAACACTAATGTGGTGGTGGTGGTGTGTTAGTGTGTGTTGTGCTGGTAAAAGTGGATCAGAGACAGCAGTGTTGCTGGAGTTTTTAAACACCTCCGTGTCACTGCTGGACTGAGAATAGTCCACCAACCAAAAATATCCAGCCAACGCCATCCTTTGGGCATCATACTGTGACCACTGATGACTAGAGGATGACCAACACACACTGTGCAGCAGCAGATGAGCTATTGTCTCTGACTTTACACCTACAAGGTGGACTGACAAGGTAGTAGTGTCTAATTGAGTGGACAGCAGCACTATTATGTCTGATCCACTTGTACCAGCACAATACACACTAACACACCACCGCCACGTCAGTGTTACTGCAGTGCTGAGAATGATCCACCACCCAAATAGTAGCTGCTCTGTGAGGGTCCATGGGGGTTCTGACCACTGAAGAACAGGGTAAAAGGGGGCTAACAAAGTATCAGAGAAACAGATGGACTACAGTCTATAACTGTAGAACTACAAAGTGCACCTGATAAAATGGACAATAAGTGCAGAAACATATTGTTATGCCTGATTGGTGTATGTGGTTGAACTAATCACAAGTATGACTGTTGCAAACTTGGCACTAAAAGTGTTTTCAATGCTGGCAAAAAGGAGTGCTTTACTCATGTTAGACAAAGTTGGAATTGGAATTGGAAAATAGCAGATGAGGTAGGAACAAGTCACTAAGTTACAAGTAAGTCTCAAGTCCTGAGACAATATAGTCTCGATTCAAGTGGCAAGTCTCAAGTGGAGTCCCAAGTCAGTATTCCTAATCTTCGAGTCCTAAGCAAGTCAATCTGCATTCTTCAGCTGATTTAAGGCCATAACACTGAATAATGGTAACAGTACTTCAGCCTTTTGATGACAGCATGTTAGCAGTGATTTTAGGGAACATTGACCGCACTGGATTAAAATAAAAACTAGCTCAGCCAATTTAAAAACAACAGCTAGTTTTGATTGAATTTAGACCACAGAAACAGAAACGACCACCCTGAGCTGAACAAAGTTTAAAAAAACAGCCAAATGATGGTGAATGTACAAAGCTGAAGTTGCCAGCTTCTTATTTGAATTTTCCGTTCCACCTTAAATGGTGTAGCAGTCAGGCACCAGAACGTAACTTTTGAACAATTTAAGGTGGAACGGCAAATTCCAATAAGAAGCTGTCAAATAAAAAGTCAACTTCAGCCTCGTGGTGAAGGCTGCACTTGTTTTACCTGCAGAAGCTGTTAAAATTGGACAAGCAGAGAGGAAAAAGGGTCAGTTCGCCTGGTGAGTTTCTGCAGTAAGACTGGAGTTGTGCGAGGGTGCATTGATGCTGTTGGTGCTTGTTTTTTGCTTATGGAGGCGCGTTTGAACTCTTAACGCTTTGCTTCTTTTCCGAAATAAAATAAACTGCTGTTTATTTAATTTAAGGCATGAAACTAATCTATTCACATGAAAAATAACCAACTTTTTAGAGTCTTGTCTGCAGCCAGATGCCTCTCTGCAGTTCTTCCAGTTTGAGTCTTGAGACTCAGAGTCTAAATCAATGGTGTTGTAGTCAAAGTATAGTCCCAAGTCTTAATTGATATTCTTGAGTCGAGTCATCATAGTAATGCCTCAAGTCGGACTCGAGTCCACACCTCTAGAAAGTAGCACATTTAAGACAACATAAAATGGCCATTTAAAAATTAGTCTTATAAAACAAAGATTGTACCAGGCACATACTAACCTGAAGTGATTTTACTGTGGAATTTTAAAGTAACTAGCAACCTAACATATATTTTTCCTAAAGTGTGTTACTGGAGCATTCACAGAAATACAAATATGCCTACTATTTCGATATCTGGTGATGTCACAGCCATCTGTAACCGCGGCTCCAAGAAAGCATAATTGGCCTTGCTCTCTCTGGGTGGCCACTTCCTAATCACTCAGCGTGATACTAACCAAATATGGGTGTTGGTATGCTGAGGGAACAGAGTTGACACTTGGCTGTCCGGTGACCTTGCACAAGTGTCAGTTTGAAAATATGCATTGAAGTGGAGGAAACAAATGCCAGCCCTCATCTTGGCAGCATCATGCGATACAGGGAGACCTTGCTAGCTAGTGGAGTTGGACGAGACTAAAACTGGTGGGATTAGCATCTCCGTATTAAAGGACTCTGACCAAGTGTGAATGGGGCACCACTAATTTTCAGTTGTTACCTGTCCTGCAGGTCATCATCCGCATGTGTAAGATCATCGACAAGACGTGCCTTTCGCCCACACCCACGCTGGAGCAGCATCTCATGTGGGACGACATCGCCATCCTGGCCCGCTACATGCTTATGCTCTCCTTCAACAACTCGCTTGACGTAGCTGCCCACCTACCCTACCTCTTCCACGTGGTCACCCTGCTGGTGGCCACTGGGCCATTGTCCCTCCGCGCCTCGACCCATGGCCTGGTCATCAACATCATCCATTCGCTCTGCACATGCTCGCAGCTCAACTTCAGCGGTGAGAGCAGCACTCACACATGCGCGTTCTAGTTATTTGAATGTACAGATGTTTTGACTTTCTTACTAGATACATGTAGTTTGGAATGAACATAAATAAATCACATTGCCTTCTGCAAAGTTTTTGTCTCACTGTTCAACATAGAACCACAAAAAATATTTGAGCATAAACATCAGATACTGTGTCTTCCTACAGTCTTTCGTTTCAGTTCCAAAACTTAAATCATGCCATCACAGCTACAAGTTTTTATATTTCTGAGGAGATTAGATATAAGATATAAGGTAATGCAAAAAGGAAAAAAATTAAAACGATGATTAAACGAAGCAAAGAAAATGGGGCTCCTAGCAACCACCTGCCAGACCTGGTAGACACCAAAACTGTCCCCATAAACAGCACTAAAAGCTTTCATCTTTGAGAGAGAGAGGAGAAAATCAAGCTCCACTCTTGATTCAGATCTGAAAACATCCACGTATGTTTCTGTCCATCCTTCCACTCTAAGAAGAAAACTCAGCGCTGTGGGTCTGAAAGTATGTGTAACTGTCAAGAAGCTCTTACTGGATAAAAAAATGCATGAGAAAGAAAAACATTTGCAGATCAAACTGTTCAGATCTCGACCTTAATGAACTATTTGGGATTAACTGAATCATGAGAAGCAGGAAATGCAACAAACTTCTAAGATTGAACTTTGGAAGTTTGGAGAAATATCCCTGCAGATTTCTTGAAAAACTGGAAGTGAGTCTCCTTACAAAATAATGGAGGCTTTAATACAAGCAAAGAGTAAATACACTCAATACTGAACATTTTGATGTTCAATAAAGGAATGGTGGTCTCTAACTGTGATTAGTGCGAGTTATTTGTCTGTAGGTAAACGGGCATCTTAAATCACACATCTAAAGATATTTCACAATCATCAACCAACACGAATGAAAAAACAGTCTTAGTTATAGTCATAGCTGCAAACAGGAAATGGCTGTTATGGTTTGCCTTTCATGGTTTATATTATATTCATAATGTAAAATATTTTCTTGTTGAGATATTTGCATATTGTTCCTGCAAACAAAAAATGCCAGCATTTGGATCAAGCTTTAAGACAAGCGAATGGAAAATGGGCAAGTCCATGCTTCTCACTAAGAGGACAGAAGAAGCATGAATGTACTGGGTCGAAAGGGGAAGATATGTTTTGTGGTATTGTTTGAGTGGGTGGTTTCATGTTAAGCTTTACAAGCCGCAGATCGATAACTTTTAATTTGCATACTGTAATTTTACATTTTGTTCTCACTCATAGCTCATTGAAACTGACAAATTGTAATCACAGTGCAAATTCCAAAATTTGACTGCCACATTTGTGTCAGTAGTAGATATTCTGTCATAATTTCATGTTATGAATGTTGAGCAAAAGAAACATTTGCCATATTTGTCATTTTTTACACTGAAACAAATGAGAAATGTTTGAAATTTGTTGATGGAGAATATAAATCGAATGTGGATGATTTTATTTTTTTTTTTTAACTTTTTGTTTGTGATGTAGGTTGAAATAATGTAAAAACATCAACATAGCTTTATATCTTTTAATACGTTATTATCACCACTTGAAGAAACTACCGAACTGGCTTAGATAAATAGATTTATATAGATTCAGCCTCTGCCACAATAACAGAATGTGTTTGAGACGGTGAAGTGAAAGCTCAGTAGAACCTCCTGCCAGTGTTTAAAATCCTTTTTTTCTTCTTTTCAGAGGAGACCAAGCAGGTGTTGAGACTGAGTCTGACTGAGTTCTCTCTGCCCAAGTTCTACCTGCTATTCGGCATCAGTAAAGTCAAATCTGCGGCCGTCATAGCCTTCCGCTCCAGCTACAGGGACCGTTCCTTCTCCCCAGGCTCATATGAACGAGAGACCTTCGCCCTGTCCTCCCTGGAGACGGTCACTGAAGCCTTGCTGGAGATCATGGAAGTATGAATAACAAACCTAATTTCCTTAAATGTCTTGTAAAACTTGTAAAACCGTCTTCAGGGCCTGTCGTTCAGTAATTTTAAGTTTTCAGTTTTGTCATCCAAACGACAAACCCTATGATGCTTCAGTTCCCACAAGATGCATCAGTTCATCCATAATCAGCCAAACAGATCGGTATTAATGAACTTCATGCTGATAGAGCACCAATAATTAGTGGCTAATGGTTTCATGATTACAACACGTTCTGTATCACAGCAATATAGGCTGACCTGGTAAATTTGAACACACTAAAAAGGTCCTGGTTGAAATAATAATGATTACAAAACTACACATTTTTCAGTGAACTAAACTGCTGAGAAATAAGAAAAATAAGAGAGCTATCCAGTTGTCTAATTCTGTAATTTCCTAAATCTCCTGTAAGCTTTGAATGTATTTTAGATAGTGTTCTCATTAATATCCATGCTGGATAAAGTTCATGATCCAAACCAGAAATGCATATTCAGAATATTGTCACTGTTGATTATGATAATTGATTATGAAAATAGATAATAAGATTAAAATAACTGCTTCTGTATATTGAAGTCTAACGTGATGAATTACATGCTAGTGAGACATTCTGTATGTTGAGGGCGCTAAGGAAGTGGTGGTCATATTTTTAGTCTAAACCGAACCTTTAGCAGTTCCTCATACAGCCACTGCGAGGATATTTTTAAGATTTCGAAGAACCCACAGGGCTTTTTCGCACACAAAAACTCAGCATATGTATGTTAGGTCATGTATTAGAATAACTTTTGTTGTTTCTGTTATGTAGAGCACCCATAAAGCTGTAGTGTGAGAGGGTTTAAGCATTTTTATGTCTCCTCTCCCAGGCCTGCATGAGGGACATTCCAGGGTGTAAATGGCTCGACCAGTGGACAGAATTAGCCCAGAAGTAAGTAAGCTGCACCAGCTGTGTTAACCCCACATTTAGACAGCTTCTGTTATCTGACTGCAGGGCCAAACACTCAAAATAGTGGAGTAGCAAGAATTGTTCACATAGTTTAAACCTATGAAGTAGGTAAAGTGCTAAACCTCTCAGAGAAGGTTATGTAATGATATCCAAGTCATTTTTTGGTGCATATTTGTCTAATTTATTTTTTTCCCCCCCATAGGTTTGCATTCCAGTACAATCCATCGCTCCAGCCCAGAGCTTTAGTGGTTTTTGGCTGCATTAGCAAGCGAGTGACCCATGGTCAGATCAAGCAGATTATCCGCATCCTCAGCAAGGCAATTCCCCTGCTTAGCATTGACCGGGTTTGTACCTGCCTTTTCACCCCAGACACAATCAGTCTTTTTTAAATCTACCAAATATAGGGAGTTTCTCTTAATGCATCTTGTCAGCATAAATGCCAATGAAAAATATAGAAAATGAAATACATAACACACAATATCAGCACATCAATGCCCATGATTCATGGTTTAGCACTTATTTTTGTGTGTTATTTTGATTATTCCACAGTTGCTTTATTTATTATATATATATATATATATATATATATATATATATATATATATATATATATATATATATATATATATATAATTTATTATGACAAAAGACGTACATTGCGCAAGAATTTGCATTCCACAGTCACGAATGAATGTGGAACAACACAGTTATAATTTTTTCTTCTAATTTCATAAATAATCTTTGCCCACAATGTTGTATAAAACCTGTCAACACAAGAATGCAAAGAAAATAAAGAGAAAATGCACACATGAGCATGTCAGCCCAGTAGAGTTGATATCTGATATCTGATGTCAAATGCCTCAAGAAGATAATTGTGTGTCATCAAGCTGAAGCAAAACGATGCTTTGATGCAGTCCATCAGACATCCGTAATTCAGCAGTTCACACAGATTCAAAGTCTGATTCCTGCCAAAAAATTAATCTTAAAAAGTGAACAAAAGCCTACCCCTTGCTGAGGCAGAAAAACATTTTTCTAGCTTATCATGGCATTTAATTAATGAGCAGACTGAAACAACGCATTCATCAGCAGTGTTTTGGACAGAGTTCTGTAAGCTCTGTTAATGAAAACAGAAAAAGGCATACTGATATAACTGGTGTAATTAGCTTTAACATCTTTTATTTTAACATATAATCATGTTTAATCCGGTGTTCCGCAGGGTTCAGTTCTGGGACCCCTGTTATTCTCCTTACACTTGTTGCCTTTGGGACAGATTATAGAAAGTTTTAATATTACTTATCATTTATTTGCTGATGATATTCAGCTTTACGTTTCATTTAAACCCACTGAGGCTTATAGATTATTCAGGCTTCTAGACTGTTTAAACGATATCAGGGATTGGACCACGAATAATTTCTTACAGCTAAATGCTAATAAGACAGAGGTTTTGATTGTTACTCCAGAAAAGGTTGTCCCATGATCAAACAAAGTCTTGGGACTCTTTCCTCTGCCTCCCACTTGAGTTTGCGTAATTTAGGGGTTATGTTTGATCAGTCCTTGTCGTTCAACACCCATGTTGGGCAGCTTACCAGGTCTTGCTTTTTTCATTAAGAAATGTTAGTAAACTGAGATTGGTAGTCCCAAATGTGGAGTTAGAAATGCTCATACATACCTTTATTTCATCTGGTATAGACTGTTGTAATGCTCTTTGTTTCTTCGCTTAGTATGCTTGGTCCTGGTCGTCAAATAGAAGGTCCCACATAACCCCCTTACTAAAATCTCTTCATTGGCTTCCTGTGGCATTTAGGATCCAGTTTAAAATTCTTACTCTCAGTTACAGAGCACTGCATGGGCAAGCTCCTGCTTATGTGGCTGATTTACTTCACCCACATTTATCAGCTCGCTCTCTCAGGGCTAATAATCTAAGATTATTATCTGTGCCATGTACTCTCTTAAAGACTTAAAGGCATTTGAGGTTATAGCTCCTATATTATGGAATGCTCTGCCCGCTCTTTTAAGGTCTGTCGATTCTGTTGATTCTTTTAAAAAACAGCTGAAGACTTATTTTTTTAAACAGGCATTTGGGTAATTGGTCTGTATTAGATTTCTATCCTATGTGTATTTGTTTGATGTTTGTCTTTTGTTTAAAGTTATGTTTTTGTTGTTAGAAAACACTTTGTGACATATGTCTGTGAAAAGTGCTGTATAAATAAATTTTACTTACTTACTTACTTTAAGATCTAATGAACCTTAGTAATGTGTTTAAGAAGGGCTCCTCCCAGGCTGGCCAGTTATTGCTGTCTAGAGAACAGTAGTAACTGGTAATAAGCGTAGTAATGAGCGCAGTGCATCTGCCCTGTTTGGGTAATTCAGACTCTCCATGCTTGACTGGCCACTGTGTTGTTTATCTGTGGTTAATGGACAGGGCCTGGAGAGCTGTTTAAAGGGACCGGAGAATTACAACAGCCAGGTGTTGATCGAGGCTACAGTCATTGCTCTCACCAAACTGCAACCCCTGCTGGCCAAGGTAAGAAACCTCAGTTGATTTACTGCCTTATGAGGTCGGTCATTATGCCAGCTCAGTGAAAAAGCCATTTCTTTTCGTTGTGTAATATTTATGTATTTATTTCAGTTTTAATGAAGCTTAATCCTGCTTTATGTGCTATATTTTAACTTGTATGCTTATACTTTTTAACATTAATTGTTTTTATTAAAGTCTTCAATACTGAAAAACTCATTTTCGAAGCGTTTTGTTATCACAGACACGCATACTTGTGTTTCTTCTCTTTAAATGATGAACGCAAAACATATTTGTGTGCTTATAGCGCTCCCTAGCAGTCACTAAGAGTTAATAAAAAATTATTGTGAACTGAGAGTCAGATTTGACAATTCACCATTGACAACTGACGATCTTATCTCCCATAAAAGCTAATTTAACTAAGACACTTTCATTCTGTTTCATTACTATTACAATATTCCACACGTTGGCTGATATTTTTGACTATGGGTTATTCAGAAAGTCAGTTGCAGTGCTTCTTCACAAAATGTTCATATTTTATTCCATGTTTTAAATAGTGTTCATATTAACATCATGGTGTCCTGAAATGGTGTCCTCTTGGTTAAGCAAAGAAACAAACTGACCCAAGTGGTCAAGCAGGCCAGTAAGATCATTAGAGACAAAGAACTGTCACTCCAGAACTTATACGTCCAGTCCATAACCAAAAAGGCAACCCAGGTCTACAAGGACCCTAATCATACCCCTCATTCATCGTTCCAGTTGCTGCCATCGGGCAGGTGATTTAAGGTCCCACTAGCAAGAATGAATAAGTACAGAAAAATCATTTGTGCCCTCTACTGTGACTTTTCTGAATTAGGACATAATAAATAACCCCCATGTGCATTGTGGCTGTAAGTTGTTTATATATTTTTGTGCCAGATTACCAGATTGACAGTTTTCCTTTTCATGCTAGTTTAATGGGCAATAAAGTTTTATTAATGAATTATTAATGTTCATGAATGATGAAAAGCAGAAACAGTAGATGGTGTGTAGCAGAATTTGTACTGTAGTTATGAGCCTTTCATCAGCTGTTAAATTCCACAGGACTCACCAATGCACAAAGCTCTGTTCTGGGTGGCTATAGCTGTGCTGCAGTTGGATGAGGTGAACCTGTACTCTGCTGGCACGGCCCTCTTAGAGCAGAATCTACACACGCTGGACAGCATGCATGTCTTCAATGACAAGGTACTTGACACATTCATATATGGTTTATTTTTAAAGGGCAAACAGTTTGTGTTCCCACACAGCCTGGCATCCTTAATATTGCGCTGCATTGTTATATTTTTTTATTTATCATGGCGGACGGTGTAAAGGTTTTTTCTCTGCTCTTGCTGCAGAGTCCTGAAGAGGTGTTTATGGAGATTCGTAAGCCTTTGGAGTGGCACTGCAAGCAGATGGACCACTTTGTTGGTCTCAACTTCAACTCCAACTTCAACTTTGCTCTTGTGGGGCATCTGCTTAAAGGTGAAATGGATAACTCTTCAGAAATGTTCCACTGTTATAACTGATTTCTGAGACTTGTTCCCCTCGAATATACTTTGGTGGAAAAATAAAATGTGTAGTTTTCCTACTCCTACTGTAGTTAATCAGCCAAGGCATGCACAAAGCTTGCTTGTTTAGTTTTGCACTGGAGCCACAAGAGTAATATGGCTCGCAATGTTCGTTTAACTGAAGATATTTGATAAATCTGAGAATATACAGGGTAACACAAAGCTATAAGGTGGTCACCCTTCATTTGTTCTACTTTCGAGTCAAAACAGCCATTTTTAAGGAGATTAGGTAAAGTTGAAAGGAAAGAAGTGGAAAAAAAATAATGGTTGATTAAGATACAGAGAAATGAGACCACCTGCAAGACCACTGAGACTGTCCCCATTAGATAAATAGCACCCAAAGCTTTCATCTTTGAGAGAGAGGCGAAAATCAAGCTCCACTCTTGCTTCAGATCTGAAAACATCCACAGCTGTCCTTCCACTGTGAGAAGACAATTCAGCACTACAGGTGTGAAAAGATCTGTAGCTGTTAAAAACAAATAAGCTGCTGTTGCCACTCCAGAGCACAGACCTCAACATCAATGTGTTTAGAGTTACTGAGAGCATGAAATACAAAAAGTACAACCACCTTCTAAGACTGAACGCACGTATACACGTGCACACACACACACACACACACACACACATCGCTGTTGTCAGAAGAAAACCTCGTATCTCCATTTTTGGCATTTTCTAGTTTTTGACATAATATGAACGTATATGTTGCCCTTTGCACTGTGTGTAAATTTCATGATGAATGGACTTAAATAAATAGAAAGAATTCTGGTTCCATTGACTTACATTGAAAGTTACGATTACATGTAAAGTTACGCTTTTGGAGATACAAGGTTTTCTACTGACAACAGCAATATATAGCTGCTTTTGGAACTAAACTGTGTCTGCCCATTTTGGTCATTTTTCAGTTTTTGGTATAAAAATGTCTGCTGTCCTTTACATTGTGTGTACATTTCATGATGAATGGACCAAAAGGACTTGGAAAAACATCTTGTTCCACTGACTTACATTAAAAGTAAAAAAAAAAAAAAAGACTGAAAGCAGGTCTCCTGAAAAGAATGCAAGCTCCTCTAAAGGCGTAAATCCTGAACAACCTGACATTATATTTATTAGTTTGGGCTTCTCTGTGAGTTCCTGCTTTTTACCTGCCGCTGAAAAATAAACAACTTGTACTCTGGCTGTTTTGAATGGAAATGAAATGAATGAAAGGTGGTCTCTGACTTTTTTCATAGTACTCTATGCTGTCAGTGTAAACGAGTTTGTCTATGCTGTGCTCAGGCTACAGACACCCCTCCCCGACCATCGTTGCAAGGACGGTACGCATCCTGCACACACTTCTCGGCCTGGTGGGCAAGCACCTCAACTGTGACAAATTTGAGGTGAACACACAGAGCGTAGCCTATTTAGCTGGTGAGTAGAGGCCAAGCTGCTGGCCTGTTTATAAACAGTTCAAAGGTTGGAAACATGCAGTTACACTGTGTCTCTCTTTCTGGCCCTTGTGTTCATGTTTATTTGTTTGTGGTTTGGGGTCTTCACAGCCTTGCTCACTGTGTCAGAGGAAGTTCGCAGCCGCTGCAGCCTCAAGCATAGGAAGTCCCTCCTCCTCTCTGATGTCAGTATAGAGAATGTTCCCATGGACACGTACTCTGTGCACAACAATGACCCCAGCTGCAGGTGCGACCTTGCAAAAGCTTTTGATTGCATCAGTATTAAATATACTTTTAGCCATATTAATATCAAACTCTGTTTGTACTCACACTTTAGTTTAATGATCCACTGTTACTTATTTATAGATAGTTTAAAATTTGATGTTGACAAACTATTACTTTCTACGCCTTTAGATCAGGGTGAGGCTTAGGTTTTGGGTTGCGGTTAATGTTATGGTGAGTGAGTGGTGAGCTTATGGTTAGGGAAAGGTTAATTTAATAGATATTCCGTTGAATGTTAAATGGTGCAGATCATGGGAAAAAAAAAACTAATTTCCATTGTTAAAGTTTCAAAATGTACCTTTTACTTTGAGGCCATCTACAAAAACTAAGCTGCAAAAAGGACTTTTTCACTGCAAAAAATGGTATCTTGACAAGTAAAACTATAGTCAATAAATCGAATTTCTGCTGTAGATATTTTTCTTAGCTTAATTTAAGATTATTTTCCCTATATCTAGAAATTTCTGCTTATTTTAAGTCATTTTATTAAGTAGAATTATTGGCAGATAATTTAGCTGGTTTCAAGCACACGTCTTAAAACAAGCTAAGTTATTTTGCCAGTATAGTGAGAGAATTTTACTTAATAAAATAAACTAAAATAAATGAATGTCTAGAAATGCCCATGACTGCCCCCGTCTTGTAGGACATGAGACCTAGAGGAAAACATGGAACATCAGAATAAATGGTCACCTTTTTTTTCCTCCATCTCACAGAACTTGTACTTTTCATTGCAGGACTTTGCGAGAGAACCAGCCGTGGGCATCTCCTAACGTTTCAGAGCGATATCTTGTTGCCCACTACCCCATCGTGGGGCAGATCAGTCCCCGGACACGAAAGTCTATGAGCCTGGACATGGGCCAGCCATCGCAGGCAAACACCAAAAAGCTCCTCGGTAAGACTGATACTTCGTCTTATCTGGCACTAGCATTCACTGCGGTGTCATCTCTGTCCAGCATTTTGAGACTGAGAGCAGAATCTCCTTTGTAAAGTCTATAAATACATTAACTTGGCAAAAATGTGTTATGCACCAAGGCAAAGATGGTGCATAAGATGCTTCTTTGAGTAATTTTATTCTTCTCAACTGGTACAAATGGAGAACAGCTGGCAGTTTGTTCAAGATAAACACAGCTCACCAAAACATGCAGCAAAATGTCTTCTGTTGCGAAGATAATGATTCACCAATTTGTTTTTCATGTGTGGCAGTTTGGAGTCCTAAAACATTGTTTTCCCATGTGTCTGTTTCAGGCACAAGGAAGAGCTTTGACCACTTGATATCAGACACTAAAGCACCAAAGAGACCAGAGATGGAGTCTGGCATCACTACACCTCCCAAAATGAGGAGAGTGGCTGAGAACGATTATGAAATCGGTAAGACGTTTGACTGCATTTGAGTCTTTGGTGGTGGTGGTGGTTTGAGTTGCCCTTGTAAGTGTGATAAGATGGCTGTATTCTTTTGTGGTAAATAAAGACATAATTCTATGCGCATGTGCTTATTTGCACAAAATTGGTTCCCCACTCAAGATTTACCTGTAATTTTAACCGTTTAACCATCTTGTTAATGTGAAGTCAGAGCTCATCTGCTGCTGCAGTTTGTTTTGGTCATTTTCTAGTCTTTCATCAGTGGTCACAAGACGCTGATGTCTGGATATTTTTGGTTGGAGGACTATTCTCAGTCCAGCAGTGACACTGAGGTGCTTAAAAACTCCAGCAACACTGCTGTGTCTGATCTGACAGCACACAGTAACACGTCACCACCACATCAGTGTCACTGCAATGCTGACAATGATCCACTACCCAAATAATACCTGCTCTGTGGTGGTCCTGACCATTGATGAAGTTGGAATAACAAATTATGCAAAGACACAGATGGACTACAGCCTGTGCACCTGTATGGTGTGTGAAGCTGATAAAAGGGGCATGTGAAAATGCCCAAAATGAGTGTAGATACAAGGTAGGTGCACATAATGAATTGCTTAGTAAGTGTATATATGTGATTATCTGCACTTAGTGTTCTTTGATAGTTGTCCAGTCAAGTCCAGCAGATACTTATATTCTGTTCTGTTGATTGATTGATTGCTTTCAGGGCTGGTTGAAACAGTACCGGCTTTACAAGCTTTGAATACGTTGTATACTAGTTCTCTAATACTTGTTCAAAATCAACCAAAGAATCAATAATATTTACGTTTCATTATTAACTATAATATGTGCGTTACTGCAGTTCTAGTATATCCAGTAGGTGGCAACAGTGTAATAATAGTCAGGCTGAAGCCCAGCTGCATGTACGGCATATGTTGCTATGATGAAATGTGCAGCCGTAGCCCTCTTGCCCTGATGTTTATAGAAGATAAGGGTATTTTAGATTTAGTTTCAGCTTGTTTCAGTCATTTATTTTTATTTGTTATGTTGAGGCAATTTATTTGGCTAGTTTTTAGTTTTTTGATCAAGGAAAGCATCAGAGAGCAACACACAGGCAAAGTTGAGCTCAGTCATAGGTGAGCTATGAGAGTGAAGTAGAGGTTTGAAGAGTTTTTGGAGCTACAGGCTTGTCTGAAGGTGAGAAGGACCACCTTAGAAATGGCTCTGCTCATCTGGAGCTTGTGGACTTGCTACCAAGATTGGAGGACACAGGATGCAAGGTGGCAGGACCACTGAAAATCTCATTGGCTGTCCTGAATGGAGTTTCTCCTAATGCTTGTTTTGCAGAGACCCAAAGAATCTCACAGCACCACCACCTGAGGAAGGTTTCCGTCTCTGAGTCCAACGTGCTGCTGGACGAAGAAGTCCTAACTGACCCAAAGATCCAGGCTCTTCTTCTGACCGTATTGGTGAGGGCCGTGTCTGTTGTTATTCTCTCTCACTTTCTCCAGCTGTCTCTGTCAGTCTCTTTTTCTGTCGCTCTTACGCGTTCATCCTTCTCTCAGTTCCTCTTTCTTTATTCCTTGGTGTATTTGTCCCTCTAATGTATGTGTTTCCTGTTGTTTTTCTTGTAACTGTCTCTGTTCCTCTTGTCAGAATACTTTATATTGATTCTGCTTGCATTTCTGTTGAGTTACATGTTATAGAAGACCAGGCACCGTCTTTTAGATGCAGATGTCTGAAAGCCTTTTATTCCTTTGTGTTGTAGGCCACCCAGGTGAAAAACACGACTGATGAGTTTGACCAGAGAATCCTCTACGAGTTCTTAGCTGAGGCCAGCGTTGTCTTTCCAAAAGTCTTTCCTGTCGTGTAAGTCAAGCCACCACTTCCTCCGCCTCAACACATGCACTGAAATATAAGCACAAAAATATACACAGAGATGTAAATGTCTGATCTCACAGCTGCTTGGTTTAGTTGTGAATCTTTAAGAAATTATTTAGTGCATTATGAAAGCTCAGGTTTTTCCATAATTCTATTTGGTTTATATATATATAAAAAAAAACAATACAAATTTCATTCTGTTTCTTGGCTTCTCCTTATTTGATCTGCATGTGACGAGGCTGCCTTTATCTTTTCTTTTTCTCCAGCCATAATCTGCTGGACTCTAAGATCAACACGCTGCTGTCGATGTGTCAGGATCCAGACCTCCTGAACCCTGTGCACGGCATTGTTCAGAGTGTGGTCTACCACGAGGAGTCACCGCCGCAGTACCAGCCCTCCTACTTACAGAGTACATACACCTGTTCTCATCATATTTAAGCTGTTTTTGCACCTAGTTACTTTGCTGAAGACCAAGCCAGAGTTTGATTTCAAGGTTTTGTTTTTTTTTTAAATTCAGATGATTCCTTCACAAATAGTCACTGGGACATTGGCCCAAAATGTTAAAATTGTGCTCTTAACTTTAACTTGTAGTTAACTTTAAGCTCCTATAAGTTCTATGTTATAAATATATTTTCCTACTGATTTTGTTAATCAGAAATAGATCAAATAGATACGGTTGTACCGGCTCCACCTTTGTCATAGTAAGTGCAAGAAGTATAAACTTTACTTGATCTCTGATTCATTATAATAGACTGATCGGTTTAACTTAACCAGTCAATGAAATTCTGTGCCAGTTTGAATTTACCCAGCTGAAAGGGAAGTCGTTGGTTCTTTTTAATACTTGGCTGAAATCTTTTTTTCTTTCTTTTTGCTTTTGAAAATAAAGTGTGAAAAAACATTAATGAGAGTCAGATCTTTCAATAGAATGAAACTGACAAAAATATAAACATTATGAAGGCATGTCCTCGAGGTCATCCAGGGCAAATAATTCAGTAATTTTAGATAAACTTTTTTTTTTTTTTTACTTTTCATCATTTCTAAAACTGAGGCTACAGATAGCATTAGCAGCCTAGCAGGAACTTTCTTTTCTGCCCCCGCTGTTTTGCTGTATTCTGCGTATTGAACAGTACGTCATGATTTCAAATGGTTTGAAAAGTGTAATGGAGAAGTTCTTAAATATTGCATCCTCTTTTGATACACGGCAGTAACTGCAAACCTCTCGTCACCAGTAGAAACCATAAAATGGTTTCACGCAGCTGAAATGTCCCTTTTTTTAATCTGTTGCCACTGTTTTAACCTGTGCCAAGCATCGCTGTGAGTGAAAGCAACAGCGTTTTCACTGTTTCTAATTTCATGTGTGTGTTGTTCACTCCAGTAACTACATAACTTAGAAACAGTGATGGCAAAAGTGTGAGACCACCAGTGCAAATGCTTGTTTTACATTCTTGTCTAATTTAATACCAACGGTTTAATTACAAGTTATATTACCAGCATGATAATTTAAGTAAAAAGTGAACACGTTTCAGTGAAAGAAAGGCCTGATCATGGTAAGTTTTACAGATTTTGTTTAAATTTGAACAGTGACCGTAAAATATTGCAAAACAATTTTAATGTGTTTTACTTCTAACTTTTTTTTTTTTTTTAAATTTAAATATCAAAACTTTATTTCCAGGTTTAAAAGAAAATTAACTCATTGTACTCTCAGACTTTTGGACCCCACTAGGTTTGTTTCATAGTAATCATATACTATAGTCTGAATAATTCCTTGTAGCTCCTGAATAAGAAGTCTATGATTTAGATTAAAGAGTTAATACACTAATACATGAATGAGTGAGAGTGAGGGATTGAGAAAGTCATTTATTATTA
This sequence comes from Pygocentrus nattereri, assembly GCF_015220715.1. Classification (NCBI taxonomy): domain Eukaryota; kingdom Metazoa; phylum Chordata; class Actinopteri; order Characiformes; family Serrasalmidae; genus Pygocentrus; species Pygocentrus nattereri. The sequence goes on from NC_051228.1 coordinate 7,455,310, forward strand.
GGAAGCTTGGTTAAAGAGTGGGGCTTTGGGTGAGTAAGGCAGACATTGTGTGAATGAGTCCTCACTCACTTGCTTTCATGCATATTGAGACATTCTACTTCCTCACCATCCCCCTTTCCACTTTCTCTCTCACCCGCAGGTTTCGGCTTTAATGGACTCTGGAGATTTGCTGGTCCTTTTTCAAAGGTGAGCCTTAATTTCACTTGCTTATTCACTTGTTTATTTATTTGCCATTTTTGCAGATGTATTTGTCAGCAGTTTGTACCAAAGCGCAGCTCTTCTCTGTTGCCGCAGCAAACCCAGATTCCAGACTACGCCGAGCTGATCGTGAAGTTTCTGGACGCTCTGATTGACACCTATCTGCCCGGTATTGATGAGGAGGGCAGCGAGGAGGCCCTGCGGACGCCCACCTCCCCCTACCCCCCTCCCACCCAGAGCCAGCTCAGCATCACCGCCAACCTCAACCTCTCCAACTCTATGACCTCACTGGCGACCTCTCAGCACTCCCCAGGTTAGTGCAAACTAGACATGTGCACGCATAGTTATCCCCCACCACTCTACACACATTAAATATTTATATGGCTAGAGAGAGTTCTTTATTTCTTACTTCTTCTTTCTGAATAGTGAAGCATAGGAACAACCCATTTTTGTTTGGAGATGCTTCTCCCTCTCTATCTCTCTCCCCCACTCAGTCATTCTCTCCATCTGGCTCACGCTCAGTCTGTTTCTCTCACCCTCTCTTGCTTTCTCAATCCCCTATCTCTCTCACTCTCTCTCTCGTTCTTTTTCTCCCTTTCTTGCATGCTGCCTTTCTCTTACTGTCTCTACACAAACAGTATAAATGGCTGTAATGACTAAGTTCTCCTCAGAGAGTGTTGAATCTGTCATTATCAACTGACTCCATTTCCTTCTCTGTGGAAATGTTTCTCTTTTCCTGTCCAGCTGTTCTGATTTCTTCTGCTAGCAGCCAATTAAACTACATGTCCTGTCTGGCATTTCTGAATATTACATTAGTACTGTATATCAGTATTATACTGGTATTAGTGTCTTATAACTGGCATTATAAACTTTATTTTACTACATTTCTAACCCTACAGTAATAAATACACTATATTGCGAAAAGTATTCGTTCGTCTGCCTTCACACGCATATGAACTTGAGTGACAGCCCATTCTTAATCCATAGGGTTTAATATGATGTTGGCCCACCCTTTGCAGCTATAACAGCTTCAAGTCTTCCGGAAAGGCTTTCCACAAGGGTTAGGAGTGTGTTTATGGGAATTTGTGACCATTCTTCCTGAAGCGTGTTTGTGAGGTCAGACACTGATGTAGGACGAGAAGGTCTGGCTCACAGTCTCCGCTCTAATTCATCCTAAAGGTGTTCTATGGGGTTGAGGTCAGGACTCTGTGCAGGACAGTCAAGTTTTTCCACACCAAACTCGCTCATCCATGTCTTTATGGACCTTTCTTTGTGCACTGGTGCGCAGTCACGTAGGAACAGGAAGGGGCCGTCCCCAAACTGTTCCCACAAAGTTGGGAGCATGAAATTCTCCAGAATCTCTTGTTCTGTTCCTTTCACTGGAACTAAGGGGCCGAGCCCAACTCCTGAAAAACACCACCACACCATAATACCCCCTCCACCAAACTTTACACTTGGCACAGTTCAGTCAGACAAGTAATGTTCTCCTGGCAACCACCAAACCCAGACTTGTCTATCGGATTGCCAGACGGAGAAGCGTGATTCGTCACTCCAGACAACTAGTCCAGTGGCGGCGCTTTACACCAGTGCATTTGACGCTTTGCATTGCGCTTGGTGATATAAGGCTTAGATGCAGCTGCTTGGCCATGAGAACCCATTCCATGAAGCTCTCTATGCTGTTCTTGAGCTGATCTGAAGGCCACATGAAGTTTGGAGGTCAGAAGCAATTGACTCTGCAGAAAGTTGGTGACCTCTGCGCACTATGCCCCTCAGCATCTGCTGACCCTGCTGTCATTTTACGTGGTCTACCACTGAGTTGCTGTTGTTCCCAATCACTTCCACTTTGTTATAATACCACTGACAGTTGATTGTGGAATATTTAGTAGTGAGGATATTTCACGACTGGACGTGTTGCACAGGTGGCGTCCGATCATGTTACCACGCTGGAATTCACTGAGCTCCTGAGAGCGACCCATTCTTTCACTAATATCTGTAGAAGCAGTCTGCAGGACTAGGGGCTCGGCTTTATACACCTGTGGCCGTGGAAGTGATTTGAACACCTGAATTCAATGATTTGGATGGGTGTGTGAATACTTTTGGCAATATAGTGTATTTCCTCATAATGATAATCCAGGTAGACGTAGTCACATTTTGCTACAAGTTCATGTCAACATCTGCAGAAATGTACTTGAAAATTATATATCTAATATATAATTAGATATATAATTAATTAATATATAATATCTAATATATATCTCTATATAATTATATATCAATTCCCATATTCCTTGCTACTGAATATCAGTGGCCCGTATGATTGCCCTATTAGGCCATATTTTTAATGGTCAACATTGATGACATTTGCTCATTTTGTTTTTCACCCAAGTCATTAGTGTCTTACATCCTCATTGTCTGTTCTTTTCATGTTCATTCATTTTCTTCCTTTCCTCCATTTGCTGCGATCACACCATTCCTGTTGTGCTGTGGGTGCTGTAGTTTATAGACGATCCCCAACTTTGCCCCAGTTGAGGTCTTCGGAAGTGGTGCCTCAGAATATACCGGGTACAAATAAAAACTATAGAGCTGCAGCGGGCAACTAAGGCCTCGGCCTGTGATTTACACATAGTGGTAATGTTTTTTTATTTTTTTATTTATTTGCTTTTGTCTGTTTTGTCTTGATATTTAGGCTCACTTTTCCTGACAGGGGCTAAGGCTAGTCCTGGACTAGACAGCATTTTGAATAGAGATTCTCATTTGAATGCAAAGTGCAGTCTAGGACTAGGCTAAAACCCTGGTCTGTGAAACCAGTTCGTAATTATCCTCAAGTTAAAGATAATTTACTCTTGAGGTTATTAGAGCCTGTTCACACCTTACATGTGTGTTACTTCCGGATCATATCTGGATCAACTTTGGCTGCATTACATTCACACTTTCCACTAAAATGCATCCCCATTGTGGCCAGATAAGACCAGATTTTACATTCTTGCATAAAAAGCACATACATTGTTTCCATTTTATTTTCGTTTTACTTTTTCCCCCATTCTGATTCCAGCCGACAAGCTTTGCTTTGACACTTCCGTTGGCCCAGAGCATAAGAAGATACTAGCTTTTGGGAGCTCCAGCCTCGTTTCATTGATTATCCTCAGCGCTCAACAGATGCATTTCCGCTTATGTAATTGTACACGGGTAATAAAACGCTTATCCTGTACACTTGTGTTAAATGTGGACAAGATCCGTCTTTGACCACCTCTGAATGTGATTTCAGTGATGTGATAAAACATCTGGTCACGATGTGCCTGTTTTCAGTGTTCAGATCTCGTTTGGATTTCACTTGATCGCATGAAAAGCCAGGTGTGAACATCCCCAGGGTGCATATATGAGTGCATTACGATCACATCACTAGAACCACATTCAGAGGTGGTCAGAGACAGATCGTGTGTAAACAGAATTGTAAACGTAATTTTGTTTTCTGAACACAATTAAATGAGCAGAAATGCGTCTGCCGAGTGCTGACAAGCAGATGAAAGGATAAAGGCGGAAATGAAAGATGGAGCATATGCATCATTGCTGAAATCCAATTTTTGCTCAGATCCAATCTCTTTAACATGGTGGTTCACACTCATTAATTAAGTGACTCACGTCACATCACATCCTAATCAGTAACTCTCACAAAAATTCATCACGTGCATCAACAGCATAAAAAAAACTAACGAGGAGAACGAGCCTTTTTGTGAAGATAATTAACTCTGTTCAGCTCTCAACTGTTCGTTATTAGAGTGAGACAAAGGTACATTTAAAAAAAAAAAGTTTTTTAATACAGGCTTTAACTTCCGTTCGGGGATGAACACGTGAATTACAAAAGGTCACATGGCCACAAATTGGATACATGTCTGATCTAGGACCACATATGAAAGTGGCTCAGGTCAGGGTTGAAAAGATCAGATCCGTGTCCACACAGCCTTGAAAACATCAGATCTGAGGGCAAAAAAATCAGATTCATGCCTCTTCAGCCTGAACATACACTTCTTGTGCTCTGATCTGATGAGTGTCCAAGCCAAACTTATCAACTGCTATGATAACCGAAGTGATGTGTGTGTTGATGTGCTTCTTTTACACGGGAGAGTAAAGTCATGTCTTACCTGGTCACACTGGTAATGTATTTTACTGTGAATTACAAGCAGAATCCAGCCAAAGTACATCTAGATACTGTCCAGACATGAAAGTAGATGCAAACATCAATCCATAATATTGCTGTTTACACCTGGCTTTTCATGCGATCGAGTGAAATCCGAACTTGATCTTATCGCCGAAAACACAATTTAGTGCAAGGTGTAAACAGTTTTTTGTGTATTAGTTATGCATGCATTATTTTCTACTCTCTGCTTAGAAATTTGTTACTCATTTTTCTTATAATTTCTGTTTCATTGATTCATTCTGGTTTATATTTTATGTTATTTTTTCTGTTAATCATGTTGCTTTCTGTTTCCTGGTTGCCATGACCCCCCCCCCCCCCCCTCTCTCCCTGTCTGTGTATGTGCATATGCGAAGCCTCTCTGCCTTGCTCTAGATCTGCCGTATTCACCTCGCCTCTCAGCCGGCCAGGTATTCCCATCAGTCATCCCCTCCTCCTCCTCCACCTCCACCTCCCCCTTCTCCACTGCACTGCCACTCCAGGCTGCTGTTTTTGGACTGCAAATTCTCCCTGTAATGAAATCATATAGAAATATTTCTGTCTTTTGACGGATCTACTCATCGCTGCAGTAGTGAGATTATGTGCACAGTGAAGTCCTGAAAGTGTAACAAGTGTGCCACCTGCTGGTATCTTCTGTCCTCACAACGTGCTTATCCCAATGTACCTCAGTATTCAGACCCAGATCCACCCTTTCTGGTCAAAATGGTCATTAACAACATTTTTCAGGGTTAGAAAAAAAATCAGGAAACGCGTGTCTAACAAGAAATTACACATACGTCATCAGCATTAACTATAGAGCCAAATCTGTCTGTTCAATATGTCTACTCTTTACTTCTGCACCTACTGCCACTTTATCTCCTCTGTTCTTCCAATCTTAACAAACCAGTAGCTCTCGGTTGCAACAAACAAAAGTTAAATTACCCTTTATTAGTCCCACAACGAGGAAATTCACTGCATTTAACCCATCTGTACAGTGAAACACCACATACGCACTAGTGAATGCACACCCACTTGGGGGCAGTGAGCACACTTGCTCAGACATTTGATGGGCAGTATATAATCTTTCATGTCCATAATATCTTGGTATCAGTAGTTGTTTTCTTAGTATGAGTGCTGGTCTAAGCATGGGCTATTCCCTCGTTCTGCAGGCATCGATAAGGAGAACGTGGAGTTGTCTCCAACCACGGCTCTGTCCACCAGCGGCCGCACGCGCCACGGCTCAGCCAGCCAGGTCCAAAAGCAGCGCAGCGCCGGCAGCTTCAAAAGGCCCAGCATCAAGAAGATCGTATGAAGACGGCGCCTGCCTGGCGGTCTCCCAGCGCCGCATCACGCCATGCTGCATTTCTACTCCCACACTCCTTACTTCTCCTCGTTCCCGTTTTTCCTTGTTTTTCTCTTTCATTTTCTGCCTCATCTTTTCAGCCATACTTGCCTGACGATCAATAAGGACAAGTTCTCTTGCGTTTGCAAACCAGTCAGTGTTCGGTGTGCCGATGGGACGGAGTCCAACATGACCTTCTGTGTTTATAATGGAACTTCTAATCTTTTTATCGAAAACCACAGCTCTTTATTTTTTATTCCAAACCAATTGTCGAAAGGAAGCACTGAAATTCATGAGTCTGTTTGTTTCTTTGTTTAGATGTCCGGAGCGCATTGAGACGTTTTATAAGCATTAATTTACTTTCTTTCTATTTTTTATTGATCTAAAAGAAGAAAGTATTAACCAAGTCACTTTTTCATTTTTGTTTTGTTCATTTCTGTTGATTCTGTGTGCTTTTGTTTTAGTCTTGGCTCGTTTTTATTTCCATGTTCTGTTGTTAAAGCAGTTTTTTTTTGTTGTTGTTGTTGACAGGCTAGGAGACAAGGCAAGTCATCGGGAACAAATGCATCGTTTTTAATGTAGATAATCAAAGTGGCTTAAAACACATGATGAAAAGGGTTAGAGTCTAATAGCTCTTCAATTACAGTTTGTATATTTCCAGCTCTGATGACGCATCACTGTTTTCCCAGCACTGAGTCAGCTGCAATATTGATCGTCTCCTTAAAGCCCCATTTGGAGGCAGTCCTGTAGATCAGGAGCTGTAATGATTGTGATGCTCTTTGCATCTGCAAATGGTACTGATTCCCCCAGTGTTGCAGTACTGTGTCTGAGTATGAGGCTCCACAGGATTTCAAGCATGCTCAAGCTTTTAGGGTGAACTGGTACCTTTTTAGTGATATTGAAGGATAATTGGTTCTCAAGGTTTTTCTCAACTTTCATCCACAAAGTCAGATGTTCACACAGATGTCTTGTCCATTGTGCCTTTTCTGTCAGTAGAAGACCTTTTAACTACATATGCATTTGTATACTGTTAGCATTGATGCTACAAGAATAGCATCCTTCCCGAAAAGTCTCAGAACTCTAAATTAACAGCGAGCGTCTATAGTACTAAGCGTGCAGGCTGATTATTGAAGAGCTCTGATTTAATAAGTTCTCACAGGGCTGCTGTTGACCAGTTAGAGGTCCATTCCATCCCATAATACTGTTTGAAAATTTTTAGAGTGCTACACTAAATCCTGACTGTCACTAGTGAAAGATGCCCCCTCTCAATTTTGTCAAACATAAACCATAAGGCAGTTTCTTTTTCCATCTAGTTTCACCAATATAAAGTAAAATGTGAAAGTTTTGGCACCCCTGGTCAATTTTCCTAGTGTAAATAAGACACTTCTGCGCAATATACTGCACAATTAGTGTTTATTTGCTGACTTTAACACATTGGAAAAAAATAACAAAACATGACTATTCCAAACATGTTAAACTCAGCAAATAAATGGATTTCAGTTTGTTCCCTGTAGGCGAAATCGTCGCTGTCCAATGAAGAACGTGTTTCCACTTTTTGCGATTTTTACCTTTTTGCACTATTTGAGCTCCGCCGCCGTCCTTAACGTTGTGTGAAAATTTCATGATGATTGGACCAATAGACATGCTCCAAAACTGCTTAGAATAAAATGTCTTTCCATTGACTCACATTGAAAGTAAAGAACGTTTTGCCCTCTCCTGTAAAGTGACTATTTTGGAGATCACTTTCCTCTGGACAGCGATGATATGTTATCTTATTTGCACTTAGAAAATCATCAAAGCGCCGTTTGACCAGGGGTATTCAAACTTTTGCATGTGACTGTATGTACACTTTAGAGTGTCGGTGACCAAATACTGGCCAGTCTGACCACATTCGAGTTCAGTACAAGTGATGAAGTGGCAGAGTGTACTGTCCACCCCAGATGGCTTTTCGACAAAAAACACTTTAGAGTGTTTTGAACAGGAATTCCACCAATTTTCTCAGTTTCTGCGTAGTTTCATCGTTGAGATGTAAACAAAGCCCTTCAGCGTGCTTTGATGTGAAATGATTAATTGTAAAGAAATTTATCAGCTCAGAGTTCTTTACAGCAATGGTGAAAGGAACCCAGGGTTGTGATGGCTACTGTGGCACAAATATATTCATTTTACTTGCTATCCAAAATGACTACTAAACCTACACGAGTGTTCAGTTTTCATATGTAATGCCAATAAGTGTTAAATCAGAAAACAATACTATTGAGTCACCATTGCCCTGCATGTACCTCTTTGCCATGAGGACATTCAAGAGAATGTGTTTTAGGCCAAAATATTCTCTCAAAATTGTCATAAAACAGTGTCAGGCATCAGGAAATGCGTTTATAAGTTTCGCATAACTTTCTGTGAGGTACCTTTTAGAGTAATTGAACTCTTCAGAAGCTTCCTATCACCACCACTGTGAACGATGCCGATGCTCTGCAGTGGCCCATTTCACATTAAACCACCCTGAATGACTGTTTACATCTGATTGAGCATGACAGAAATTTAGGAAAGTTGGTGGAATCTGTTTAATTCTTGTCCTTTGATATCTGTTGGACTGCCTACTAGGGCTGGGTATTGAAGGTCATTGCATTGGTACTGACAGTTACCATAAAGGATCAAAACATTCTGCCATTCAGTATCAATTTTAAAACTTAAATAGTTTGTCTTGTCAGCATAAACCAAAAAGCATGGTTTAAAATCTGGACTCCTGATTGGCTGGAAGTGATTACCCACTTTCAGCACCTTACGGTTATTTGTGGTTCAAGCCACGGCCACTTTCAGTTTACAGTGTATTGGTGTGGAAGAGTTTTGAGCGATACGCAGCTCCGCTGCCTACAAAACATTTGTTCAGCCACGTTTAACTTAAGCGATGAATAAGCGATCAATCACATGATGTCAATCATTTAAATGTATTTGGATTAGTAAGGGAGGACATGAAGACTGATTCAGTATTAGGAGACAACTATTCGCCACCTAACAATAAGAAAGATCAAAAGTAGCAGTTTATGTTGGGGTCGTCTCACTCAGATGACCAGTATTGAAAATGCGGCTTGTATCACTCAAGCATTACGGTACTGAGTAGGTTCTGTGGTCCATTAGTGAGGAACTCCATCCCTGTGATTGTTTACAGTGAATCTATACTTGAATTAGAAAGTTCCTCTAAGAGAGGAACATGAAGGGAATTCTGAAGCGTTTCTGATGATTTTAACGGATCATGAGAACCAGAGGAGATTGGAACTGAACCAAAGTTTAGGAAGTGCAATATAGTCCCAAGTTTATGATGTCCACTCCTTCTGCATTCACCCAACGTTTTGGAAAAGTCAGTGAACTGAAGTGCTTTGCGTGAGCAGGGATGGTTGTTGGCTTCTTGAATGGTGGTTTGTGGATCAGGCCTTGATTTCTTGTGAGATTGGGAAGGGGATTTGGGAATTTTCCCCTTTCCAATGTTCAAATATTAAGCCTTTCCTAGGATATTGTGATGTGAAATCATGAACTGTCCCCCTCTATCACAGTATAGCGTCTGCAATCCTGGGCTGCCAGAGCTTTTTCTCCAGATAAGAATGAAACTCGACATGGGTAAAGGTTAATCTTAATGAGGTGGCATTGCGAGAGATTAGAGAACATTGGAGATTTATTCCTTATTAGGGCTTTTTTGTGCATGCATTCACTTTTTTTGTATATGTTGGATTATGTTCTGTTTTACTAATCCACAGTGAGGTAAATGCTGTTGTCATTACTTGGCCTTATAATCCTCTTACCTTAATTTATATATTTTTCCCTATGACTGTATTCACATCAGGGCCAATTATGTTCATGAAGCTTTAACATTCAGGTTAGGATGAAAATGGTAAACTTAGCTAAAAGAATAATGGAGGGGTGTTTTAAAACACCTCACCGAGGCTTGTGAAGTGAGCAGACAATAATGGCATGCCCTCATTGTGGGAGGTTGTGTGTGTGTGTGTGTGTGTGTGTGTGTGTGTGTGTGTGTGTGTGTGTGTGTGTTTAGACATAGACTTTCACTGCACCCTAACTAGTTAAATTCTCATCTGCCGAGGTTATGCAAAACTGAGATTTCTGAACACTTTAGTTTTTTCTTTTCCCCTCATTTTTTACGCAGTCAGCTTCACATCTGTAAATAATTTTGTGTAAAAAAAATGGAAAGGTATATTTACTACACTGTAAATACATGTGATGATATATTGTATTATTTTGCTTTTTGTAAAGCAGTTAATTGCTGTACATGTACAACAAACTATGAATTATTGTTGTGTTGGTAATGAAGCCATCCATCATGTTCACGTTCGCATTAACGTCGTTCAGCGTTGAGGATAAACAGATGGTTTAAAAACTGAAGATCTTAGACAGCTGTGTACTCTAAACCCCATTGTATAATAAATTCCTGTTACCATCTGATTTCACATTTACACGTTACACTAATAAAGTAAAATCTGTCCAGGTTGTGCGCTGTGGTCAGATTACTGCAGATTATTAGTACTTTCATACATACTGTACAGCTTTGGGGGAAGTTGTACATGTTATCAGGGGGTCAGTTTTGCCCGTTCCTGCCCCTTTTAGAAATTGACATGAGTATGTTTGATTTAAGTAATGACATAATAACTCATTTTGTTTTCTTAAAATTAGGGCTTGGTATCTCAAAATTATGACTTAACTATAATATTATTAATTATAATAATGATTCTATTATTAATTATTATAATAATTATTATTATTTAAATTGTTTTCACAGAATGTTTACATGGTAACCTGAAGTTGCTTAATTTCAAAAGACATTTTCTCAGAATAGTGCCTCACAATACCAAAATAATTGCTTACTTGCTTGAACTTGAAAGTCATCGACATAGAAAGTCATAATTTGTGATGTTTAGTCAAAAGGCAAGAAAATAATTGAGATACTAAGTTAAACGTTTTGAGAAAATTTCAATTTTTAAATGGTAATTTTAAGATGTGTCTATTTTGAGGCAAAAAAATTGATATACTAAGATTAGAAAATAACTATTTTGACATGTTAAGTATTGATTATAAGATACTAAATCATTATATTTACATACAGAACAGAAAAAGGGCAATGGTTGGCGAGAACGATTGTCCATAGTTCTGTGAAAAAAGCTCGAGGGCTTTACGTTTCTGAAATGTGGGCTTACGCTGTGATCAGAAGGCCAGTTCAAAGTGGGATGCATTTTGTGAAGAAACCGAAGCAGTGCAGCTTTTCCATATAGATCAGCGGGGATGGAGAAAATACAGAGAAACTATAAGTGAAAGTGTGAAAGCTCTGGTCAAGCGATTGGAAACAATTGTGACTTGATTTTTAGCCGTTGATCTTCATGCACACCTATTCATTGAGGACTCTCTCACAGGAGCGCTCTGCTGTTTTGCAGTTCTGTTTTTTGATATATAACATGGGAAATAGGAAGTGGCCATGCCTCTCATAAACCTGTTCTGGTTAAATGACAGGGGTTGGGTACCATGAAATGGACACAGCAAGAATGAAGACATTATAAAGTCCCAGTGTTAACAGTGGAGGTCAGAAAAGAGCAGGAGTTGAAGACTTGGAGTAGTGATGCAGCTGATCTCTTATGAGAACCTTTGAAAGAAGGGAAAAAAAATGCATCACTACAAGAGGAAATCCACCAATTTTTCCAACATTTCTGCATGATTCAGTTGTTGAGACGTACACTCTTAAAAGCATTTTCCACAAGGGCTGTTTAGTAAAGGCAGTTGTTGTATTCAGAACCATGAGTTCTACATAGAACCATTTTATGCTTCAATGGTTCCTTGCGTGGTGAAAACGTTCTTCAGATTGTTAGAGAATGTGTTGTATATGGTTCTCTATAGCACCAAAAAGGGTGCTATTGTTCTGCTATTGTTATGATGTCAAGCTCGAACCCCTTTTGGTGCTCTATAGAACTATATACAACACATTCTCCATCAAACGGAAGAACCACTTCACCATGCAAGGAACCATTTATGTGTGAAATGGTTCTAAACAGAACAACTGCCTTTTACTAAAGAAGAATCCTTTTTAAGAGCGTAAGTGATTCTAAATGTGTGTGTCCACCTCTAATATGGTGATTTGAGGTTGTCCCACCTCAACTTCTCTTTGAAGTCTATTTATTAAAATCTTCAAGTAACACTTCGTGTTGTTGGGTTCACATCCCAGCAATTAATGTTCAAAGAATTATTTTTCCTTACAAACAACCCTGAAGAAAATGGAACATACATGTTATCTATCCTCGTCCTCTTATCTGCTTATCCTCCTGGTTTATCGGGGGGCAAAGAGACATGCACATTTACACACACCGGGGGGGCAAATTCACATCTCTAATAGGCCTGGCTGCATGTCTTTTGACTGTGGTAGGAAACCCACGCAGACACGGGGAGAACATGCAAACTCCACACAGAAGGGGAATCAAACCCAGGCCCTCCTTGCCGTGAGGCGACAATGCTACCAAAAAAAAATCAATTATGATAAATACAGAAAATTGTATCATCTTGTTGTTTTCTGCAGAATATTCTCTCTTATTTTCTTAATTTACACACAATGAACTGATTAGGACGAGCCAACCACTCCTGAATGCTGCTTATTTTAGCCTAAATTGACAACCCTGTTACCTATTTTTTAAAACCTTCTCTAAAACCATAAAAATGGCCTCAAACTAATTTTAATGAAGAAAAAAAAGTTGTTTTCTCATCTGCTCTCGTACATTTTAACTGTGCCTCAAACTATTGAAAAACAGTGTTTTGGGTATCGTACAGTGTGTCCACAATCATTTTATCTAGTAACTTTACGTGAGGAAGCTGTTCGTGGGATTAGACGTCTGCTTCCATTCACCACCATGCTACTTTCTCCAGAACTGAGCATTTCACACCAAACCACTGAATGACTGTGTTGACGTCTCAACCACTGAATTAGGCAGAAAGTCGGCGGAATTGCCTTTTATATTCAATTAACTGCATTAATAACAGCTCAGTGGGGGGTATAACTTCTGTGTTCAACGCTGTGACTCACTTCAGCCCTGTTATTTAGTCATATTTTAGTGAAAATAAAACAATTCAGGAGTTTATGTTACCAGAAGTGTCAATTTGGTAATGAGAGTCAGCAGTTAAAATGACTAACCCAAGAAAAAAAATGCACTATTTTTGTTTAGAGAGGAAAAACCTCTAAAGCTTTGAAGTAAAATATAAATGAAATTGGGAAATGAAAGGGAAAGGGCCAGCTAGACTGACCAAAAACAAATGGTGGTGATAGGAACCGGGTGAGTTGTGATGTCTACAATGAAAATATAGCCATTTAATTATCCAATAAAAACATGTTCTGCATTTTATATGTAACACTGATAATAAAAGAAGTGGCAAGTAAAAAGAAAAGTTTTCTTTGGGAACTATTTTGCCTTCCAACACCCTACACGTATCACTCCGCAAGGTAAGGATAGAAAAATGAAGCTTTAGGAACAAAACTTTGCCTCAAACTATTGAAAAACAGTGTTTTGGGTATCGTACAGTGTGTCCACAATCATTTTATCTAATGGCATTACGTGAGGGAACTGTTCGTGGGATTAGACGTCTGGTTGCATTCACCACCATGCTATTTTCTCCCGAACTGAGCATTTCACACCAAACCACTGAATTAGGCAGAAAGTCGGCGGAGTTGCCTTTTATATTCAATTATGCAAAGATTTAGCTTTGAAATCACTTTTTAGTGATAGCTCCCAGTGGGAGGGCTGGTTGAAGCTTAACACGGCCAACATCCTTCCCATTTCTGAGGTCATTTGGTCAGTCAGTGTGTGTGTGTGTGTGTGTGTTCACCTCTAATAATTAAAGGCTGATGGCGCGCACCTGAGGCTCCAGAGCGCGAGGAACCGTCTGAGGGCTTCCCGAGCACTTCGTAACGTTCTGAACTTCACTGTCTCCACCACTAAGGTGAGCTTTAACTCGGTTTCTCGGCTTTCAGGTCGTGTTTTCACTCGTGTTTCTCATAAAATAAAGTTTGTTCTTCAGGCCGGCGAACCTTTTAGCTCGTTTCTGTAGGAAAGTGTCGTTTTTCGTGTCCTGTGAAACGCGAGGCTCTCATTTTGCCCGGGGCTGAACTCTGAAGTCATTCTGTTCGCCAGCTTGTTCGAATTTTGCCGTTCCACCTTAAATGGTGTAGCAGTTAAGTGCTGCGCTTAAGGTGGAAGGGGAAACATTTCAGGCGAACGCTGGTGAGTTGGAAGCTGACTGGCTTCAGCCTCGTTTAAGATGAAGCTAGCTCTGCTTAGCCACAGGTGACAGGAATGTCATTCCCTGTTTTTTTTGTTTGTTTTTGTGCTTTATGGGTCGATGAAGTCGTTCAGCTGGTAGAAGAACCGGTGGAGAACTAAACTGAGGAAAAGCTGGACAGCCTTTTGAGCTCTTTTAGACTCGGACACCTTCTAAAGTCTGTTTTCTCTTCACCTTTTTGAAAGGAGAGTATCTTAAAGGGCAATTCCACCGAATTTCCAAAAATGCTGAGTTGTGAACAGTCGTTCCGTGTGGTTTGATGTGGTGACTCATTTATATAGAAACTTACAGACTCTCATATCTTCACAGTGGTGGTGTGATGGAACCCAGGGGTCACGGCGTCTCCTACACAACTATAGCCACTTCATTTACTCTCCAAAACCGCCAGTGAATGCCCTAAGAGTTGCTCTATGCAATGTTGATTATGGTAAAATAGTCATAAATCTGAAAAATTAACTTTTCTTTGCAGACTGGTTTGCCTTAGAACACCCTTTGTGTGCCCCCACCATGAACTGAATCAAATGAATGGGTTTAAATACATTTTGGGCCAAAACTTGTATCACAAAGCTGTTGTAAAGCAGTGTCTCGGACATCAGGCAGTGTATCGCTAACCATTTCATGGAATTCATTTCTGTGAGGGAGCATTAAACTCTGGACGTCTGGTTCCTGTCACCACCGCTGTCAACAGTTCTGGCTCCCTAGAATGGAGCAATTTGCACCAAAGTGCTCTGAATGATTTTGTTGACATCCCTTTTAATTATGTCAAAATTCTGAAAAATCTGTGGAGTTCCCCTTTAAGGGAAAGCTTGTGCCGTGAACAACCTTCTGACCGTTTTTTTGTGTTCAAATCTTCTCCTTGCAGTTGTCAAACTTCTAGAGTCAGTGTTCTGTTCACTTTTCTGAAAGGACAGTATCTTAAATCACTGCTGCTGCTGGTCCGTCCTGACAGGAAAAGCCATGGCCAAGTGCTGCTGTCAGTGTGCCAGGTTTTGAAGGGCGAAGTCAGTAGCTTGTAAAATCCTCCATGTCCCTGTGGACCAAGGGACAGTCCGAGCTTTATTTCCATGCCTTGATGTGCCTGTGGAAAGACCTTCATATCATTCTTTTTATAACTCCAACAAATGTAGGCTTTCATCCAGGTTGGGATGGTATCACTGGCCTGATGAAAGGCCACACAGACACAGGCCTGCAGAGGTGTTGGCATACACAAATATGCTGCCACTGATTCAGCTTGTAGTTCATACAGTGGCCCCCAAAAAGTATATGGAGGCTATAACCGTTGAGCCGCTGTTTAACTTTTGGGAAGTTTTTGTTGTTTTGTGAAATGTTTAACAACATTTTTAGCACACGATTAAAGTGGCAGTAGACTCTGTGTGGAGAAATCCTGGAAAAGAACTCTGATCAGACTGCGCTGAGGGTGCTGTAAAGCACCGAGGTGGGACCCTCCAAGTCCGGTGCTGTTTTTCTTACAATGGTGAGCTTGAGTTCATTAATGGGATTTTGGATGCAAAAATTCAGAGAAATCAGCAAAGAAATTGCCCCAAAAGGACCCCTTTTGAAGGAATCCCCCCAAAAATGCAGTCTTGGCATGGTCTGTTTAAAATGCTAATCGGATCGACACATTTACTAACACGGTGAACTTTTTGGGGGCACTGTAATTCCCTCTTTGCCTCTTTGGGCAGTCGTGGGCTGGAGGTTAGGGATCTGGCCCTGTGACCGGAAGGTTGACGGTTCAATCCCCAGTGCCGACAGTCCATGACTGAGGTATCCTTGAGCAAGACACCTAACCCCCAACTGCTCCCCGGGTGCCGTGGATAGGGCTGCCCACCGCTCCGGGCAAGTGTGCTCACTGCCCTCTAGTGTGTGTGTTCACTAGTGTGTATGTGGTGTTTCACTTCACGGATGGGTTAAATGCGGAGGTGGAATTTCCCCAGTTGTGGGATCAAAACAGTATCACTTACTTACTTACAACAGACTTGAATGGTGACTAGTTACATTTACCCTGTTCTGTTAACTTAAAACTACTGATAGATTTGTACTTTTAAATGATAACACTTGTATTTCTACCCAAATATATTTGTGAGGAAAGACATCTAGTGTTTGAACTCAGTATTCACATAGTTTTTTTGAACTATTACTTACACGTTTTTGGGGAGGTACATCTACTTCTATTTCTCCTAAGTAGCCATACGTTTACTGGAGTGTAGGCTTAGGCGGCTCTACCCACATCTGTTGGTTGGTTCATGTATTTGTCAAGTAAGATTATCTTTAGTGTTTATTCCATATTCTGTTCAAAATTGATGTACTGTTTACTCCTTAAAATTGGAGTCTTGAAGTGTCTTCATTGCTGATATGACTGGAATGGGTAGAGATGGTTAGATGATTCCAGAAGGTTCATAAACACCTTCTCACAACTGTATGTTCCTGCTGCTTGCTTGATCCTATTCTCATGTTAACTCCTGTAGAGGCACACCAGGTGATGGCTGAGCTCCATAGACTGTTATCAGATAACCCTCCTTCTGCCCCGTAATGGCTTTGCTCCAAATGTGCCAACGGAGTGTCTCCACCTTGTGTTACAGCAGTGTTGCTTTTACGCCTCTCTCTCTCCAACCTTACACCTGACCCATCATTCATGCTTCTCACTTTTCAGTCCTGCTCCATGGAAGCCAGGTAAGGTGACCTGCTCAGATGCGCTTGACAGTTCTCTCTGGTCTCTCTCCCCCCCACTGTCTTGACAGGTGTAAGTGGCATCTTTAGCTAGAAAATGTTGCCTCTACCTCTCAGGCCCCTCGTGTCTCTCTCAGCACTGGCTCTGCTCAGCTGGTGCTGGTACACCATCAGAAGGAGGAGGAGGAACCTTATATATCAGGTTAGGGAAGATGAAACTGCCCCAATTGCCAACATGCAGAGCCTGAAGGAGGACTTGGTGGAGCAAGAAACTGCTACAGATGTGGGTAGGACATCACAGGATTTGAAGCCATATCACCATTTGCACCCTCTGGAGAAGCAAGAACAGGAGGTTTCTATGAGTTCTGGTGATTCCATTGACCAGAATTTGAACCTAGAGTTTTCAGATTGCCCTCATGTTAGCAGCCCTGCCTTAGATAAGTTGCCTGTCCTGCCTGGAGCCTCACCAGCCATCATCACCGCTTCCTCTCCAACTCTACAGCCTCTGAAAGGAGATCGCCCTGAACCAGAAGGGGAGGTTTCAGAGGCTCAGGCATCTGCACTTGTTGCCGAAAAGCTGGAAACGGAGACGGAAAAAGACAGTATCGCTTCTAAAGGCCATACAGACATTGTAACTGATGAGATTAGTCCCTCCTGGCCTGAATCTGATACTATCTCTTCAGTACAACAATCTCCAATGACCATCTGCTCCAAAGCTCATGAACTCCCTAGTCTGCCTGATAACCTGAGTGAAGAGGAAGTGGAGCAGCTCAGTTATAGCTTGGTCAAGGAGGCCATCCGTGCTGCCACTGAAGAGATCTTGGCCACTGGTGATATTAGTTTAAAAAGGAAAGACCAAGAGGAGCCAAGGGAAACCTTACTGATAGACATCCAGACTGATGCCCAAGGTTTAAGAGACATCAACAAGATTGAAGGTTTGTCTGTGAAAGAGGGCAAAGCGGTGTGTAGTTCTGTGCCTAAAACACCACGGGAAGATTATTGCACCCTCAGCCACACAGCAAAGGGAGGTGTCTCTTCAGTAGACAATCCGAGTGACCAGTCAATGAGTCCTTCAATATTCCAAGCTGGAGAGGATTCTGGATGTAGTACGTGCTATTCAGAGGATGGGATGTTGGCGGAGGAAGCAACTGCCAGAGGAGAGCTTTCGTCAGGCTTTACAGAGGAGGGAATCTACTCATTTGTTTCAGATGCTTCTGAAAGTAAAAATCAAGAAACTTACCATGGCACAGAAGAAGGAAATGGAAAACCCCCAAAACAAAACGCAGATGCCTCAAAAGGTTAGTCTTTCATCAATTTTGCAAGCCTGTTTTTAACTAGTTTCCATTTAGTTCTGTTATTTGTGGAAATTGACCAGCTTTAACACTCCATTAGTTGCACATGCCTTTAAAATGCTTACTTATTTGATTGCATGAGTGTTTTTGCAAATTAACATTAGTCATAACAAAATCTTGCAAAATAGTACAGTCATTTCTGCATAATTAAGATGTTAGTCATTAAAACAGGTCTGATGTGAAAAGCTCCGTTCTAGAGAAACGCTCAGAATTATTCAATGGTGATGCGAGGAACCAGATGTCCAAATGGTTCAATACCATTAAACAGCTTTCTGTGCTGTTGCTTTATGCGACATGTTTAGAAATATGCTGCCTATCCATGTCTGAGAGATACATGCAGGGTGTTGACCTTCATGTATTTTACCAACATGACAAACAAATAGGTTCGCCAGTCATTTTGCATTAGTAAATTAAATGGATGAATATTTGCGTTGTGGACATTGTGACCCCTGGTTCCTATCACTCACTATTTCCACATATTTCTCTACAGTGAACAAACATGTTATAAGCTTTTGTTATGTTGTTCTAGGGTTAGATGCCTAAAACGGCATGGAGTGGACATCTATTCATATAATCTTTTTAGGGCCATCTTGTCCTCTGGTACAGGTGCTAACGATGTAACATGCATGAATGGAGAGAACAGGGTCGACAGCAGCGAAACTGCTCATTTCTCAAGCTCGGCCCTCACTCTCTGGGACGTAGAAGTGCCAGCGGTGAGCCTAGTATCCAGCCCATGCTGTTATAATCATACATTATGCATTCAGGGTCTGTTTAAACATGTGGGGATTAGTTAACTGCGTGTGGCAAATGATTGCAGATAACTAAGTTCTATTTTGTGTTGAGGTGACATTGAATTACTTTTCTTGAGTTTAGACTTCACAATGCAGGATTTATCAGTTGGCTGGATAACTAGTCAAAAGTTAAGTTAGTAGGAGTGCCTGAGGGCCAAATTTTTTGAAAGATGTTGCTGCTCTCGGGACAAAACCTCCATCTCCATTTTTGTATTTAGTTTTTGACATAATTTGAAAATGCCTGTTGCCCTTTTATGTTGTGTAAATTTCATGATGAATGGACCAAAATAAACAGCCTATCTTATCCTGGAAAGTTATCATTTTGGAGATTCATGGTTTTGTTCCAACAGCGGTTATGCAGCTTTACCTGCCTTGTGAATTATGCCCCCCCCCCCCCCCCCTCCCCCACACACACCACCCCACCCCCTGCTGTTGATGGGTCTTATTCTGTTAATCTTGTGATTGTTTGCACCAGTCATTTAAATTATGCTGACATGCACTGTTTCAGCTAGTTGAGACCCACTTGCTTGGTACGCAGTAGTTTTTGTACTAAATGATTAAAATATTGGATTTTAATGGTGTAAAAACCTTGTTTTGGCAGCACCTTGTCGGGCGATTAATTGGAAAACAAGGGAAGCATATTGGCTTCCTGAAGCAAATCTCTGGTGCGAAGATCTATGTGTCCACTCTGCCTTACACTCATGAGTTTCAGATCTGTCATATAGAGGGTGAGTTGACTCCTGAAGGGAATGTGTTTATTGTAATTCCTTTCTAATTCTTAGGCAGATTTGAGGAGAGACTGTGTTCCATTAGATTTTGAAAGTGCTGTAAGCATCTAGGCTGCAGAGGGTGATCACAAAGAATGCTGGTTAATTTCTTACTAACAAGCTTTAATGTAGACTTGAATTGCTAATACACTAACTTCTCAAGGCTTTTTCAGACAACCAGTCTAATCAGGTACCACATCCATATATATGCTAGATGGACAAAAATATTGGGCCACCAACAGGAGCTTTTATCACTTCCCATTCTAAATCCATATTCATTAATATGAAGTTGCCCCCCATTTGCAGCTATAACAGCTTCCACTCTTCTGGGAAGGCTTTCCAAAGGATTTTGGAGAGTGTATGTGGAAATCTTTGTCCATTCACCCAGAAGAGCATCTGTGAGGTCAGACATTGATGTTTGTTCCTGTCTATATGTTCTAGTTCTTCCCAAAGGTGTTTGATGGGGTTGAGGTCAGGGCTCTGTGAGGGCCAGTCAAGATCTTCCACACCAAACTGTACCTTGCTTTGTGCACTGGGGCTCAGTCAAGCTGGAACAGAAAAGGTCCTTCCCCAAACTGTTCCCATAAAGTTGGAAGCATTCAATTGTCCAAAATGTCTTGGTCTGATGAAGCCTTAAGATTTCCCTTCACTGGAACTGAGTGTTGGCCAACCCCTGAAAAACAACCCCATATCATTATCCCTCCTCCACCAAACTTTAGTCATCACCAGGCTTGTCTTCCAGATAGATAAGTGTGATTTGTCATTCCACCGAATACATTTCCACTGCTCCAGAGTCCAGTGGTGGTGTGCTTTACACAGCTCCGTCCAATGCTTGGCATTGTGCTTGGTGACGTAAGGCTTGCATACAGCTGCTCAGCCATGGAAACCCATGCCACGAAGCTCTCGGTTCGTAGTTTTTGTGCAGATGTTCAAGCCAGAGGAGGTTTGCAGCTCTGCAGTTAAGTCAGCAGAGCATTGGTGAATTTGTGGCTGAGTTTCTGTGGTTACAAAACTCTTTACTATTCAATAATACTACTCACAGTTGATCGTGGAATATCTTTCACAAATATTTAAAAGGTAGACTGCATGGCCAGGTGCCTGATTTTATATACCTGTGGCAATTAAACTGAAAGACATGCCTGAATTCACTGATTAAGAAATGTGTTCCAATACTTTTGTCCATATAGTGTGTCTTCTTTTGCTATTGTGCTGTCCCCACAAATCTAGCCAGTTTAAAAAATAACTTGGCATTTCACTGTGCTGTCTGGACATAAACTATGCTGATAGTTGATAAGACTGCTGTGTTTCTACCCTTGGTCAGTCTTGTATTGATCATGTGCTCCTGGTTTGTTGGAATGAAAACCTGCAGCCAAACCAGCCCTTTCTGGATAAGATTGGACACCCCTTTACCAGTGTTGGTGTTTAAAGAAGCCCCAGAAGTATTAATACTTAGCATCCACTGGGTGGCAGAAGCAGACCTATTAATTCTAGGCTCTTTCGACCCTCTCAGGGACAAAAGTGCAGGTGGAAAACGCACTGACGCTAATCAGAAAGAAGTTTAAAGATTTGGATTTGAGCAACCGCCGATGCCATGTACAGCCTCTTCCTTCGCTCCCCATCACCTCCTGGGTATGTGACCTGCCAGATATACTGTGTATGTCTTCTGTTTTACAGAAATGCTCATCACTCACTGGCTACTTCATGAATTTCAGCTACCTTGTAGCCCCATTAATGGGTGTGTGATTTAAAAACCGTTGCCTTTGTCATGCATAATGTCATCTGCCCTCTACCCCATCCAAAAGTACCTAGCCAGAAGCAGCTCTGTGATCAGAAACTGACAGCTAACAGCAGATGGGCTACAGTGTCTAACTGTTAACCAGCATGGGTAGTGGTCACTAGCACTTCTGTAGATCTGCTTTCCTGCAGACTTTAGTTCCAGCTTGCATCATGCCACTCCCCTCCCATACTGTCTTATCTGATCCAGCCATTGAAGTACTGTACTTTTGAATAAGTTAATTACTTGAAACAAGTGTGCTAGGCTCTAGTTGTAACCAGGAAGGTATGTTTGGTGACCATTGCTGTGAGGATTTCTAATTAAGTGACTGGTTAGTATGGATACATTGGGAAAGCTGGTATTAAATTGACAAATGTGTCTTGTAGAATAAAGACCTGTTATGAAGTATGTGTGTGCTTTTTCGTGTTTGTAGCTGCTGCTACCTCAGGACCGTCCGGTGGAGGTAATTGTGCCACGGGTCGAAGCACCAAACTACCTGTTTGTGCAACAGCACACTCACCCAACTTACTATGCCCTGCGCAGCCTCAATGAACAGATGCTCTTCTGCTACTCCCGCCCGGGATGCCCCAGCCTGCCCACTCCAGTAGAAGGTAGACGGTGCCAAGAAACTCCCTTTAGAAACACACATGCAACCTGCGTTCAAACCTCAGTTTGTTCTCGCACATACACCTTCCTGTTGGGTTTTCCACACGTACTCTGTTTCTCACCTTCAGTTTGTGATGTTTTCAAAAAGTTTCACACGTCCTGTTTCGCACAGCTTCTCACATGGGTACCTTCTTGGCCAATACTTTGTTTTACACCTCCGAATTCAGTCATACATGCTCCTGTTTTATGCTGTCAGAACATTACACTAGTAGTGGGCACTATACTGTTTCATCCTGTAGACTGTTTGAAGTTCATTATGTTGTAACTTTTAAATTTATGCATGCCAAAAATACATATCAGTCCCACATCTCCTTAATATATAGCCATTTACATTGAGGTCCAGTTCGCTGTCTAGAGAGTGGACAAATATGAAATATGGAAGAAACGGTCAGGTATTGGGGTTGCCTTTTAGTCTAGTTCTTGAGCCCTCTTGCTGTGCTTGTTTTCTCTTGCTGCACCTCTTGGTCCCGTTCATCAGATGAACCTGCAGTCTCGGGTCCATGCAACAAGCTGAAGACCAGCTGGTACTGGCACCATGATTTTTACTAGTTTTATCAAAAAAATTTTTTTCTTCTCTATGCAAAGTCCAGCAGTCTGGTAGTTGTAGATATAAGCACAAATGTATAGGATTCACAAATGGGACAAATTACTTGGGAAATGTGGACATGAAACAACTACTTAATTGTTTATTCCTGTTTTTACTAAATTACAATTTAAAATATTTTAGGTTTGCTTCAGTTGTTAAATCTAAAAAAGCAAGCATCTGGATGTGTTTAGCTTTTTAAACTACACCATTGTATGATGCATTAAATGTTTGATGTAGCAGCCACGCCTAGGTTATTTACATATTTTTCGTTTGCGTCAGTAGTCAAAAAGAAATGTTTGCCTTTTTCATTAAAAATGAAAAGTAGCTTTTGTTAAAACCATTAGAGGTTTTTGCAATTTTTTTTCATCCTACAATTTTCAGGACACAAATGTCCTGACATACAAAAACGAACACATGGACATACATCAGTGTGATCTCATGAAGTAATATTCTCTCACTCAGCGGGGGTGGTGTGTGCGGCCCCCTCTGCAGACGGCGGCTGGTGGAGGGCTCAGGTTATCCAGCACTACAACGACTCAGACACCGTACAGATCCGATATGTGGACTACGGTGGCTACATTACGGTTAACCTCAGCACCCTCAGACAGATAAGGTTTGCTCTTTCTTTGCTTTGGATTTGTTGTAAACTTTTACCTTTTGTCTTGGAAACGTGGCAAAAGAACACTTCATGCTTATTTTCACAGATCAGACTTTGTGGCATTGCCTTTCCAGGGGTCTGAAGTTATGTTAGAAAATATTGCACCTTTGCCAGGTAAAATGTAATACTGTCCTCCATAAGCACTGCAAAAATCTGTATTGTTCTCATTTAGTCCAAAATGAGAAGATGGGTATAGACTGCTTTTTATTTCTGGTTATTCCGTAGGATGCATGTCTTTGACTGACCATGCATGCTCATGCCTCCCTTTCTAGAAGTTTGATTACACTGTCCAAATATTTTTGCGTGGCATCCAATACAAATGATGTGCCCTATAATTGAAACACCTTTGGGGCAAATCAGACTGGCATCACTGTAGTCTCAAAATGCCATTTGTTTGATGTCTCAGGCAAGGAGGAGTTTTCACTCGAGGCCAAAGAAGCTCTTGAAGAATTAACACAAGGGGTTCCTTTAATCATAAAGGTAAGAAATTATCTGGTGAACATTTTGATTCATTCTTTTCATTTTGATCCCTGAATGAAAGCAGTGTTCATACCATTTTTCCACAAAAAGGGGAAAAAATGTCCCTTCATGTTTGAGTGTTTTACACGGATTGTTCTAGTACTTCAAGATCAATAGGAAAAGTTTTGTCTAAAGTTGGGGCTCCTTCAGCTTTGAGTGGTTATCTGTGGGTGGGAAGAAGCGCTTTAATCACTTCCTCAGTGGGGAGTCTGACTCACTTGCGCCTAAAGAAGGGCAGTTAAACCTGCAGGTTGCTCTGTGCTCTGTTCTTAGGTCACAGGCAGTCAGAGTGGACTGCCCTTGGTGCATATGTGGCGGCAGGCAGGAGAGGAGGTCTGTATTCGTTACGTTAATTGCATATTAAAATTGTCAAATGTTATCCCTGCTGTTGGATACAAGGTTTTGTTCTATTTTTTGTCTTTCAGTTTTTGACTATGCAGTTTCCTATGCATTGCCTGTAAATTTCATGATAACATTAAAACCACCTCCTTGCTTCTACACTCATTGTCCATTTTGTCAGTTCCACTTACCATATAGGAGCACTTTGTGGTCCATCTGTTTCTCTGCATACTTTGTTAGCCTTGTTCTTCAACGCTCAGGACCACCATAGAGCAGGTATTATTTGGGTGGCAGACCATTAGACGCTCTTTCCTTAATGGTCTAACTTGTAGATGTAAAGTCAGAGACGACAGCTCATCTGCTGCTGCACAGTTTGTGTTGGTCATCCTCTAGTCCTTCATCAGTGGTCACAGGACGCGGCCCACAGGACACTGTTGGCTAGATATTTTTGGTTGGTGGACTGTTCTCAGTCTAGCAGTGACACTGAGGTGTTTTAAGACTCCAGCAGGACTGCTGTGTCTGATCCACTCAGACCAGCGCAACACACACTAACCATGTCAGTGTTACTGCAGTGCTGAGTGATCCACCACACACGTTGCCTGCTCTGTGAGGATCCTGACCATTGAAGAATGGGGTAAAAAGGTGGTGAAGTATGGAGAGAAACAGATGGATTACAGTCTGTAATTGTAGAATGATAAAGTGCACCTCTATAGTAAGTGGAGTTGATCAAATGGGCAACAGGGTGGTTTTTATGTTATGGCTGATCACTATATTTAGTCAGGAGAGGAGATTATTGTATGAAATGCAGTCCAAGTATTAGTCTGTTTGCATAGTTTGAGTATGGCTATATAAATGCACATTAATTAGTTTATAAATGTTTATATTGCACTTCAAGGAGAAATTCCACATATGGTTCAGAGTTTTCATAATTAAATGGTCAGTGTAAACAAAGCCATTTAAAGCAAGTTGGAGTGGTTTGATGTGAATTGTTCTATTGTAGCGAAACATACAGGATGGTTTACAGTGGTGGTGATGAGAACCAGATGTCTGAACTGTGTAATGCCTCCTGAAAGCTACCTCATAGAAAGCCATTACGTGCAATGGTCATGGATTCATCAGAAAATGTAAGTTTTGACTTTTGGCACCATGTTACCCCTGTCAACCTTACATACAAACACATGGAAGACACTTCCTCGCTTACTCAGATCCCAGGATGCTGGTTTTCTGCTGGTTCCTAAAATTCAGAAGACTTCAATGGGTGGAAGAGCTTTTTCTTACAAAGCCCCCAAATTGTGGAATAATCTCTCAGTTAATGTTCGGGATTCTGACACAGTCTCAACCTTTAAGTCTAGACTGAAATCATATGTTTAGTTTAGCTTTTCATAATTGGCCTTCCCCTTTAGATAAAGGCAGGAGGTCCAGGGGTTCATGGGCATAGAGGATTATGGTAAATGTTGGTGCTGTTGACCCACCACACGATCACGCAGGTTTGTTGGCGGTGGAGTGTGGGGGAAATCATATTTATTGCAGTCATACTCCTGAGCAGAACTAATTTTGTCTCTCTACTTTTCCTGAGATAATGACTGCCCTCCCACCCTGCTGAAGACTGACCATCAGGGCCTCCTCCTCACCATCACCAACCCGCTCTCCTGTTCATTTGTGCCAGCTGCAACACCTTCAATTACATCACTGTGCCATCCAGATGTACCAGCATTGAGAGAGGATGGGACTGTTTCAGCTCACTCCCACTTCTCATAAAGACCCAGTCAGAGACCGCCTCAGTCAGAGACTGCCTCTACCAGTGCAGTTTCTAAAGCTTTACCGTTCAGTCTTCAAACAGAGATCCTCTAAGCTTTTATTTGGTATTTAGCTTATTAAATTGTAAATACTGTTTGGCCAGAGGAGGACGGGTCTCCCCATGTGAATCTTGGTTCCTCCCAAGGTTTCTTCCTCCAGACTGAGGGAGTTTTTCCTTGCCACCGTTGCCTCTGGCTTGCTCACTGGGGGATATGTTATAACTGTTTTCAAACTTCTGTAAAGCTGCTTTGTGACATTTATAAAAAGCACTATACAAATAAACTTGAATTGAACTTGTTATTCACCGGTCATTTTAGTAAATAAAATGGCTAAATTTGTGTTGCAGACATCTCTGTTCCCATCACCACCACTGTAAAGAAGCAAGTTTTGCCACAATGTATCATTTCGCATCAAACCACCCTGAATGTTGTTTGCATCTGTTTATATTATTTTGACTCTAGTTCCTTACTAAATAATGAAATGCTTCTTTGTCTCTCCTGTCTTGCTGTAGATGATTTCGGTGAATGGGCTGCTGGTTGAGCGTGGACTTTGCTCATGGTTAGACAGCCACTGATGACCCGTTTAGCTCTCACGTAATCTCCCCTTCATCTGTCTCTAAACTGGGTTTCACCTGGTCTCCACACTCGTGCGCGTGTATACACACAGAGGTGCTCTTTGTAATACGTATTGTAATGTTATACGCAGTTCAGTTTTTCATGGCAGTTACGTTCCTTTGCCTTGTTGCAACTGTTTAAAGGTCATGTGCAAATTAACTTTAAAAACTCCTTGTTTGAGCAAAAATGTGTTGTTTGGTTTTTTTCCCCCCCAGAAATTCTAAAAAATGGCATTAGGAATGCATCTTTTTTTTTTTTTTTTTAATTTTGAATATTATTTTCAGATGTTTAACCTGAGAGCAAGAACATTCTCATTAAACACTTGAATGACTTCAAGATTTTTTATTTTTATTTTTTTTTTTCCCCCCTTTTCTAAAGTTTAATCTCTTGGTCTATCGACTGCTCTCAGCTATAAATAGATATTTTGTCCCATTTCATGTTACTACTACTGTTACTACTACTGTTACTGCTTTCTCTTTCCTGTCTCCTTTTGCTGCACATCTTTTCCCATTTGAAACTGGAGATGGGAAAGCTTAAAACTAGGATGTAAACCCACTTCTTGGCTTCCTGTTAGGTTAGCCTGTGCTTTAGCCTTCTAAGTGTTGTACAGCTTAACACTCAGTGTGGGGAGTCACTGTGTTTGCTCTGTTAAATTAAAGATTCATGCTGCTTAAGAAATCCTTCTAAGCATGCTGTTTCAATTCGTGCTCATTTCAAGATGACTTGACCGGAATTGCTCAGGAATACTTGTAATAAAATCTTGTTGCATTAACTTTCATTAAAAGTTAAGAAGGTTGTGTTTTCAGTCCTGCAATCTGCATTTGTGGGATTTTGATATTGTTCAAACCTCTGCACTGCAAGAAAGCCTTGCATAAAGAAAGGAAATGTATTGAAAGTGAGGTGAGAGCCATTTTTGCTTTCTTGCAAATAACTAGATATTACTTATTTCATCACCCAAAATATCTAGTTTAGAAAGTATGTAAACAGCATTTGAACATGAGGAGCATCAAACGTTGTTTCCATGTACAATAAGATCTGAACTGTGAATCAGAATTTTTCTTTCATCTTTTATTAATTTCTGATTGCACCCAAAACACCATGAGTGTGTTAACCAGGCTGCCTTTGAGAATTCTGCCAAGACATTTTAAACAGCTTAAACCCTTCAGTACTAAAAAAGCTTTCAAATAACATCAAATACACTCAAAATCCTCAAAGCGAGGCCATGTAATGGGAGCCTGCTTCTCAAAACAAGTGAAAAAACCATGATTCAACATAACCATTGGCACAGTATGTCAGTGTGTCTGTACTTGTTTCATGCCAGAAATTGCTTAGAATAAAGTGACATTAAAGAGGAGAGACTGGTAAAGGTAGTTGCTCTTAAACCAAAAATATTGCCTTGATAGGACCCTTTCAATTGCTAAGATGATTGCAGTCATGTATGCTATTGTTATATAGTTTTTTTGTTGTTTTGTGTTTTGTTTAGTGACATTTGCTGCTATACCTGGTGATAGGAACCAGGGGTCGAGATGCCTACAGTTACTGACTTCTGGAAGTTTCAGCATGGTTTTAAATGGACAGCACAACATGGGCATGGCTCAAATTTAAGAGGTAGGAAGATACAAGGACAGGGTGTATTGACAGCTTTACTGAGGAGATGCTGAATATGAGGACAGAACCTTCACTCTGCTGCTGCAGTCTGTTCCCACAGCCCTGGCTCAGACAGATTGGAAGCATAGTTTGAGGTTGCGTACAGGGTTGTGTACCTTGCACAAAGATGACCTACACAGGTACCAGTCCTAACCTACAACTCTACTAGAATTATTTAAAGTAATGTCTTTAAACAATGCTTATAGTCAAGGTTGACTTCACTGGTTATGACCCATTAAGTGGCCTTAGGCTTAAATTAAAGAAACTTCTCCAGCTTGAAGGATTGAATTTAAATTATGCTTCCTTTCCTCCATGTGGGAAGAACTTTTCTTTCACACACCATAATCTGCACATAATCACCACAAAGGTTGAAGCAAACCTGGCCTATTTTGCTCTTTTAGCACTTGGCACTCAGAGAACTGCAGTCGTTAGAAACTGGACAAGTAATTTTCTTGTCGAGAGTGGCTGTGGCATTTTGTGTGTGTTGATTGGGTGCTTTCTGTTCACTTGTTTTTCCAGCCTCTTCCCCCTTTTCTGTCAAGGCAGCCAATTGTCTTTTATTCTTGGTCCAATTTTCTTTTCTCTATTGCTTCATGATTAGCTGGGTTGCAGCGGCAAGCAGGTAGTTTGATGTAATTAATTTTAGTCCTTGGCGCACAGTGTATTGTAGTTTGTGTAATTTTGCTGTTTTAATTTCTCCTTTTTGACCTTAAGTCCATGTTGTGTGACCATGTCTTCTGTCATGGCCAATGTCCATTTTCTCTGCCTTTTTCTAAGATGAAGGTCCACTCTGCCATGGTGAGGCCTAGTGATCCAGTGTTTTGTAGCGTGCTATCAAAAGGACACTACGATAAATCATCTGTCAGAAGTTCAGGCGGCCACAGGTCACCGCTGCCACTTTGCACTCCCGAAACATGGGCTGCTGTTCTGTTCGTTGCATGACTAACTCAAGACATTTATTTCCTTTATCATCTTTGACTGTCGGCTTTTCTGATGTCAAGCTGTTAGAGATAGAAGAGCGGAACATTTTGTTTGATTTTCTTGTACTTTAGGTGAAATTCACTTTTGTCCAAGCTGTCTGCTGCCTGCTTGTCCTGAGCCCTGATCAACTGTTTTACAGGCAGGTTGTCACCAGAGATTTGTCACACATTCTATTTTTTTTACTTGGAACAGTTAGCCAGGACTCTCTTTAGGGCAAATGCTTCATCCCTCATGTGTGAGTGGCTTATGTCTTGATTAAATCATTTGAATGTCTGTCTTGCATCGTATGTTTTCTGTAATAGCCCCTTACACACACACACACACTTTTACCTAGAAATGTAACAGTAATTAGACAAGTGGTAAAGTATGAATACAAGCTTGAGCAAAAATCCCAGCAAAGTTGACAAAGCACTTTATCTGCATGAGACATGCCTGAGAAATTAGCACGAAGGTTTGTGTGTGAAGAGAAGCCAGTACGTTCCCACGAAGTACAAAGATATTTAGTTTACAGATGGAAAATTTGAATGATGAGATGCTGCTTTTTTTTTTTTTTTTTTTTTTTTTTTAAGTTACATTTTTACAGTTTATTCCGTTTTGCAGTTGTGCGGAGGTTTTTTTTTTTTTTTTTTTTTTTTTTCTCCCCTCTTGAACAGATGTGGTACAGGTGTGGGTTTGTTTTTGGGGTGTTTGTTTTTTTTTGTGCGTGTTACTGAGCTGAAATGCTTGATTTAACCACACTTCCCCACTGGTATCCAGTCATGGATTATGTCCCACATGGAAGTCTTGAACGTTTTTCTACAGGCAGTGGTTTTCAGGAATCACTTAAACTCCCGGACCAGAGTACTGGTGTTGGTAATCCACCTGACTTGCTTGTTCAGGCCTGTTCAACTTGCTTGTTGAAGCCGTCCTGAAAGGCCGGTGTCCAGCATGGTTTGATTTACCTGCTCAAACACACCTGTTAATTGCCAGCTTTAGTGGGCGTGTTTGAGAGGCAAACTACCAAATTGTGCTGGACACTGACCCTCCAGGAGTTGTGCGCCCCTGCTTTAAAGCAACAATACGTAGGATTTGGAGGCCACTCTAGTGTAAATATGTAATTGCACACAGTGGGCAGAAGAACATTGGTTGTGCTGTAGACCCCCACAAGTGGATGAATCTGACTTTTGCAAGTGTGTCAGAAGAGAATTCAAAGAGAACTTAGTCAAAACTTGGTGACGGTTGTTTCTTCTGAGATTTGAAGTGAATTATCTACTGTTGTTAAAAATAATTATATATATATATATATATATATATATATATATATATATATATATATATATATATATACTTTTTTTTTTTTTTTGAGTCTGTGTGTCTGATGTGGTCCTGCCAAATCCATCCTGGTATGTCTGTCTTAAGTAGTTTTTTCAGGCTGTACAGAGTGATTGTCGTGTGTCTGTAATGCTGCTTGTTTCAGTTTTAACAAATAATACATAATGCTGTCTTTCTGTTCAGTGGAATAGGTGATTGTGTAAACTGGTGCAAATGAGTCATACGCACACTTAAAAAGGATGGTTCTTTAGTAAAGAAAAATGGTTCTATATAGTACCATGAACACTTGGAGCTCTTTGCATGATTAAAAGGGTTCTTTGCATCCTGAAAGAGTTCTTTAGATTAATGGACAATGTTTTGTGGTTCTGTATGCACAAAATTCTGTATTGTTTTCAATGTTTTTGCTTTTGGTAATTAACTTTTCAGGGTCAGTTCAATCTCTTTTTTGCCCATTTTGCCTAAAGAAAAAAAGCTGCCTAATAATTATGCACACCGTGATATGGGGTGTTGACCTCCTTAGGCCACACCCTCCCTCATTACACAGATACACATCACCTGCTATGCTTAAATCCATTGCCTAAATGCCTAAAAATTATAATATGGTCAAAATATTCACCTGCCAAATAATTGTGCACACAGTGTGTGCGTGTGTGCGGAAATGTGACCCCTAAGCAGAAAACGGGTGTTCTCCGCTTGTGTAAGAGGGAATTGGTCATAACTGCAATGTGGTTCTCGTCGGCAGTGAACCTCCAACACCTCAGTGTTTGTTGCTGGTTCCACAGCACCGGATGTTCTCCGAAATCGCAGTGAAAGAGCTGTGAGTGCAGCAACACTGCACATGCTCAATCAAGTATGGCCCGAATTTGGCTATCTGCAGTTTACTGTAAGGATTTACAAATGAAAAATCATTTTGAAATTGGATGACTTTTTGAATCATCCTCTATATACAGAACCATTTTCTTTACTAAGAACTCTTAAAGTATCATCACTTTTAAGAATATACAATCCATCCTTTTAATATTTTAGCCTTTCTTTCTCCAAAGACAGTCATAGAACTTGCCCATTCTAGTGATGGTTAGGGGCGATTGTCTCTGGGTGATTGCCCTCTAAATAATTATTTATTTATTTTTAGTTTTTTTACTTTTTTTTTTTTTTATTAAGACCACAAAACACTCCCTTCCACCTCTCATTTTGTAACACTTTCTCTATGCATGGGTTGTTTTATAATGGCTGTGTGTATTACCATATGTTCCTATACAAACTGCTTTGAAAAAGCAGCAGTGCTCTCTCATCTTGACTGCATCCTGCATTGGTCTGGCCTTGCACAGCATGTCTGCTGCTTAATTTCTGTGGCTGGGCTTGATTTATGTGCTGCACGCAGCACTAGAGAAAGGAGTCATCACGCTCCCTAAACTCTGCACTCTCTCCATTGCCGTGCCTGATCAGCTAGACTTCCTGGGTGTGCTCGGTCTGTCGGATTGGTGTCTGACCCAGTTTCTTGCTGAATTTGGCCTGGAGTGAGCTGCTCTGCCGTTTCCAAACCCCTTGAGGTGCTGTCGTTTCGGTTATCCTCCCAATGCACAGACCACAAGAGGAAAAGGATCTCTCTTCTGCTTTTATCCTTCAATGGAACTCTGATCTTTGTGGTGTGCAAATCATTGTAGATGTACAAAAAGCAAGACAGGGGAATCAAAATCAGAGTCAAAGTCTGCACCTTTTCAGTAAGTTATCCGCTCAGGCAGTAGCATAAAGAAGCTTTTAAGATAGGTCTCTTAGATGAAGGCACAATGCCACGATCTCGCCCTCTTTTCTATTAAACACATGATTTTTATGATCAAATACTTTTGTCATGTTGTCTGACAGTGTTTTCTATCCAGTAGATGGAGCTGCACGCTCAGAGTTTAGAATGCTAAGCCAAGTCTTTGAATTGACGGCTCTCCAAATATTCCTTGAGGTTTTTGGATTTGTGGTCAATAAACCATTCGAACAATGTGTCCTGTCTTCACTTTGAAATGAGTGCAGCAGTAGCCAGGATGATTTCTCCGATGCGGTCTACAGATGGCGTCAGAGGCCATATGTCTGAAGCTGAGCAAATGCAAAAGAAAAGATGCGGAAAGCTGGAGAGTTGCGATCTTCGGGAGATAAATGTGCGGACTGTAGGCTTTACAGGCGATTAAGGAATGGACTTGCTCTTCCGCAGCAATAGATGCAGAATACAGGCTTCTGCAGGTTTTCCCAAGCAAATTCTAGAAGCCAGTAAAATCCAATAATAAACCCCAAGCCAATAAACAGTGAACGTGAGGTCCTTTGTTGACTCTGACAGACAACCGTACCCTGCTCTTTAGCCCGCAGTGTAGATGGAATCCTAGTTGTCCGCCCCTTTTTTCTCTTCTGATCCTTCACTCCAGACAAGCACTGACAGTATCTCCCATCCCCTCTCTGGCCTCTCTGTCGACCTTGGCTGTCCGCTTTTGTCTGGCCCGGGCAAGAGTGATGATGCCTCTCATTGTGCTGGCCAATATGACAAACAGGGAACAAGATTACCTGTGACATATGGGCGGTCAGGATGGATGGGCCAGCAGATCTGTTTCAGTGCATCTCTCCTGTCTATGACATGGCAGTGCTGTGCACGGCATTGTGGGGATGTAAGGGCATGTTTGTCAGCCAGCTGATCTCTCACCGTGTGAAGAGGCCATATAGCACAGGAAATCTCTCTCTTTCGATGTGAGAGAGCATCGTTCCGGTAATGGATTGGAATAGATGTGCTGCAGCATTGAATGGCGGAGGCTGATAAGAGCTGTTAAAAACAACAATTCACACGCTGCCCCCTACGGCATTATTTCATTTGCCTGGACAGTGAAGTGGGAAAAATAGTACAAGAATCTAAATAATGGCAGCACTGTGTCAACATGGAACATATATTGCCAATGTTTACCAGAGGGCCTGGTAGGCAGAGTAGTTCCTGTGCATAATGTGCTTTAAAAAAAATGCATAGAGATGGAAAGTGTTGCTGTACATAATTGCATGTTTGTTTTTTCTGTATGGATTGAGGGAGTTCTATTATGGAAGATATGCAGCATTTTGCATCAGCAGGAATAATGTGCATCAGAAAGGCATGGTCATCAATACAGAACGTGGATTCATCAGCAGTTGCCTACAAAAAATATTGCTTTTATTAGCAATATTAGGCAAGTCCTTGATATCTGTCCCTGGCAAGGACAGAGTTCTCGTTCTTAGAATGGTCCACCGCTAGTGAGGAAATTGATCTTATTTATTTCCAGGGTCACCATCCCAGGCTGCATCTGAAAAGAGGCCATTGAGGGAAAGCTTACAAAGCCAAGGGGTTAAATGAAAGGAGCTTTTGTGGCGCTTGCCCTCAGGGAAAGCCACAGCTTTTTCCCGGCTGCATTTTCCTCTCTCTGCTTTCGGCTAACAAAAGAGATATTGGAGATCAGGCTTGTTGTCATTTGAAAGCAGTGACCTTGCTTCTACTTCTTATTATTAACCTTACCTCTTTCCGTATTGAGGGGAGAAAGCACTCGTCTGGCTGCTCGGCTTCAGCCAGCCGCACCTGGAGAAATACTTCCATAATAATAGAAGCTGTGATTGTTCACACACAATCAACGGGAAGGCAATCCTGGCGATAAGAGCGATGGCTTTGCCGAGGAGATGGGTCATAAACATAGCGATGAGAGGGATGGATTTGAGATGGAAAAAGTGGAGACTTTACATCCCATAAGCCCCTCGAGTGTTAGGGTGCCGTGGCTGGAGGAACAATGGTCAATGAGAGCTTAGCCTCGATTCCAGGTGGATCATGCTCCGCAGAGATGGCTGGACACGGAGCAATTTCACTATGGAATTTAGTGGAAGGGAATTTGTTGGCTTCAACCAGCATGGTTGTGTGTCTAAAGCTCAACTGGCAGCACCAAAAATCACACCTTGTAGCACAGACTTCTGCTTGTTCCTCACTCTCCTCTAACTGGGAGCAGAGCTGAGAAAAACAGGCTTGATGGACTACATTCTGGCAAAATGGTATTGAAGATATGTGGTCAGCATTTTGACATCCAGATCCAGCTTGTTTACATGGACCAATACTCCATGTTGAAGTTGAGCGAGAGCCTAACTTTGTGTGTAGACTTTCAGCTTGGTTTAAAGTGCATCTTGTAACACTGTTTACATGTTTTTATGTTACTTTCTTCACATACCTTAACCTGGATTATATTTATCTAGTTAATCCACTAGTAGGGTTGGGAACACATTGGATCCTGGCACTAGTTTTTTTTTTTTCTTTTCTTCTTAACCCCATGAAACCTAAGGGTCCACGTGTGGGTCTACTCAGATTCTTCTCACTTTTAACTACATAACCTTACTGAATAATACATCATAATACAAGATTAATAACTGCAGTAATATGCTTCCAGATTAAGGGGTTAAAGTGTCTGAACTAGGGTCAATAAAAAAAATGAAATTGCACTATTAAATCGATGTGGGACCAGGCGTTTTGCCCAGCCTGCTGGGCCTCGAGCCGGGTGGGAATGCAGACGGAGTGTGTGCCGTTGTCAGTATGCAAGCTGTGGAGGAGGCTTCGGCGGCTGCGGAGCTCAGCTGTATTTCCTCCTGGCACGGGACCAATCGCTTTCAATATTTCTTTTTGAAAACGTCTTCCCAGGCAGGTAATTAAGTTTTTTTTTCCCCCCTCCCTCATTCGGCTCTTGGCACGGATCTTGGAGTGTAAATGATTCCAATTGAGCGTGGACTGGAATTTAATTGATCAAAATGTCATCCTCTCTGCCACTCATGTGGACGGAGGGTAATAAAAGAAGAAGGAGGGGAAGAGGAGAAGAAAAAAAAGTTTTACAGCGTCTGGCTTGCCAGCTGAAAAGGCAGTGCCAAGCTGGCAAAGAGGGTGGGCTACGCCAATTAATATCAAGCAAGAAGCTGGGAGTGCTGAGCGCGTCCATTAAGGTGACGCTGGCGGGCTGGCGCTGATGCGATTAGCTCCCTCCCTTCCGTCCTGCTTCCGTCCTGACCAAGATCAATGGACACAGTGCGTCCTCATCGACAGCCCGGCCCCATTAAAGAGGCATCGGTCTGAATCCCGCCAGTGGCCTGCCAGACGTCCCATTCACCAGCATGGGCGCGAGTTGAGCATCATTCACTGCCCTGGGACAGGCTTGGTTCTGCAAATGGCCAAGTTGGTCCATTTAGATCAAAATATGTCTGCTGAACGTTAGTTTTAGAGCCTCTTTTCTGAAGCGGCATGTTATTGTTCACATCACATGAGTTATTCCTCAGGGTCATAGACCTTCAGTGCATCACATTACACTGAGCAGTGATGTCTACAGATCAATGTGTAACCTCCAAAATAGCTTTATCTGTAGGTCCCATCAAAGCGTTATCGTTGTTCTGTCCTCCACTCCCCCCTCTGCCTCAGATTTACTCGCTCTATTGATGCTGTTGTGATAAACTCTAGACATGCATGTAGCCAAGGGACTATCTGCAACGTTTTTTTCATGTTGTCTACACATTGTTTGTCAATTTTTGATAATTTAATGCATTTTTCTGCATCTCTTAACTGATAATGGGTTCTTACTAATCATGTAATACCTTATCACGTTATTGAAAATGAGTTTATATTGATCACTTTTGTTCTGAGCAGTTTTAAATTCTGTCGTAATACCGTTGTGGTATACAAAGTAATTGACAGCTTGGACTGAGGGGAGCATCAATGAGACAAAGACTTATAAAAGTTCACTGGGCCTCATTCAAGAGCCGTTTCTAAGAAGGAAACATGCACAGTTTTCATGAAGATTCTGACCTTTACCACCGTTTTCTTATTTATGAAAAAACCTTGGGAAGGTATTGGTGAATGAGGCCCATTCTTCTTTCAGAAAGAGCCTCCACTTTAAGACTTTTTATAAGACTGGATTGGGTAAAAACTGTAATGTGCACAACCAGAGGGCCAACAGTGGTACCTTCTGTCCTTTACCATAATGTAATAAGGTGTTACATTGTCAGTTAAGACATTATTGGGGAAGTTATTGGATTTGAATACATTTTTGACCAAGTGTAAAATTTTACTACGTTTCTGACATTAGTGAGAATTGCGTTCTACAAGGCTGTTGAGGGATGAGTGCAGTTACATTTTTCTGAGTGCCAAGGTTGGAGCAGCCAGCTCCATTCTGACTTCTTTTCTACTGTCAAGCCCAAATTAGAGAACACATTCATTACTGCGATATCATTGTCTTTACCTCGTTGAGCACTTTGTCAAAACGAGGACAGACAATGACTCCACGTTGCCCCAATTACCGCACTTGACAAAAGCGCATACCATTTTTCTAAGAAACGATTTAAAATGCTCTGGCTGCCTTTACAGAGTACAATAAATGGGCAAAAAACAGGCTGTATCCGTATGTGCTTTAGAAGAAAAAATACTAGGTTTTAGAAACATGCTATCCCTCGACACAAGAAAATAAACAAAAGAAAAGCCCTTGAAACATGATACATTGGTGATAACCTTAACCACTCGTCTGGAGGCTTTCATCCGTCTCCAGACCTTACTTCATGATAAACATTATAGCCTTTAAATAGAATGTAACTGGGGTGGAAACAAGGCAATCAGAATGTCTTACTGGATTTGCGAAATCCCTTAGATTACTACTGATTACAGCTGCTGTAATGAGAAAGCAAGCATGCTCTTGAGAACTGTAGGCAGTAAGAGCATTGAAAAAAAAAACCTGAAACATTTCTCTTTTAAATGAACTGTTCTGTGCTTTTAGGTTTGTCTACAGTACTGTTCAAAATGTGGAGTCACTATTTTTACAGGGTGTCCCAAAAAAAATTGACCTAATTTTGTAGTCTAATAATATATTATTCTCAGCCAATTCTCCCTCAAATGATCTAAAACTTTAACAAAATGTGTAAAAACTAACCAAGTTTCATTTTTAATGTTTTTTCTTTTTCTGATTGAAGAATGGCATTCACTAGAAATGCAAAGTCAGTTTGTGTGTTAGAATATGCACGAACACTGTCAAACAAGAGTGTGCAGTGGGCATTTTCAAGAAAATTCAATAAAAATACACCAACTGGAAAGCAGATTTCTACTCAAAGAGGCAGGAGCTGGACTACAGACTTGACGTGTGTCGTGTCACAGGCGGTGCGCATATTGAACATTTGTGAAGCTGTGAAATCGGTTATAAAATTGACATCCCTCTGAAATTCTTAGTTGAATTTTGATGAATAAATCTTGTATTTTTCAACATGAAGCCTATTTAATTTTGTATGCCTCGGACATGTAGTTACTCAGCTATTCACATCTCAAATGACGTCCATTTTTTGGCACACCCTGTGTATAAAGCTAATACATTTGTTAAAGATACATGTATAAAACTATTACAATCCTACACTCTTGAAAAGATGGTTCTTCGTGGTTTCTTTAGTAAATTTCTTTAGTTAGTTTATATAGAACAATTTCATGCTTAAGTGGTTCTTTGCATGAAAAATAACACCAGGTTCACCAAATGGCTCTATTGTTGCGATGTCAAGCTTGAAACGAGAAGAATCCTTCTTTAAATAGAGTGTAAATGGGGTTGAAACAAGGCAATCAGAATGTCTTACTGAATTTTCTTACTAGATTACTACTACAAACTGATTACCAAGAACCACAATAGAACAAAGAGATTCTTCTATTGTTTCAAGCTTGACATCAACAATGAGTTCTATATATAGAACCATTTGTATGCTAAAATGGTTCTTTGCTTGGTGAAATGGTTCTTCAGATTGATGCAGAATGTGTTGAAAATGGTTCCGTATAACACCAGGTTTGCCAAATGGTTCTATTTAGAACCATTACCTTTGCTAAAGAACCTTTTTGGGTGTGTCAAGATTGATAGCTGTAGATGACAAATTGTGAATTAAATCATAATAAATTGAACATACAGAGTGCCTGTCATTTGCAAAGTGGTGGCAGTAAATGTATCAAATAATTACTGTAAATAGATCACAATATAATTTCCAAGAAACTTTAAAAAAGAAAAAAATTCAAAAAACATCTTAAAGGTCTGTAGTGTGTAATGTCAATCTACCATGTATAAGTTATTATTGAAAAAATGAACAATTATTACTTCCAAACTTTTTAATGATGGTATGTTCTTCTTTCTGTAAGTCAGTTATGATGTGTACACAGCTACATGCATGCAACAAGGTATCTACCTGACTTCTCAATAAGTATTTGGGAACCCCTTCATTGGAGGTCAGTGAGTACTGACCACTGACCACTTTATTCATAACCCCTACATTTTGTCAGCCACCCTTTAGAAACTGACCACAGAACTGATGTTGACCAGATATTATTTGGGTGATGGACATTCTCGCCCGTTCTCATTCGCAGTGACATTGACGTGGAGCGCATCAGGCACAGGGAAATTGTTGGGGTTTTTACACACCTCAGTGTCACTGGTCCACCACTCATAAACATCCAGCCAAGAGCAGCTCTGCGGTCAGAAACTGACCTTTGATGAAGGAATGGGGCATAGCTGACACAAACCGTGCATCTATCAGATCAGACAGTTGGTGAAGCCACAAAGTAGGGGTTTCTTTTGAAGTGGCTGGTGGAGAACTATCATTCATGATCTGTCATTCTTTGACGAAGCATTTGCTCCCTTTGGCACGGCTCCGTAATGTAGCGCCAAATATTTACATACAAGAGCGAACTACAATCAAGCTAATTCTTCTCCAGCTGTCAAGATGAGTTTGTTGTGTTTCTGGGTGGGGCTCTTTTAGAAAAACAACGACAGTAAGATGGAGGCATATTGTGCGTAATTACCACTGAGAGTCGGGTGTATTTTGACAGGGGAGGCTGGACTGTAAAATTGTTTTGTTTGGTATTATGGTCGATAAGGGAGCAGCTGCCAGTCACGTTGACAGACAGCTCAGAGATGTAACTGTATATCTGAGCGAGTGTGAAATGGAGGGGAAATGGCTTTGAGTGACTTGTTTTATCTGCTGCCTTATATGCTCCTCATATTTACCATAAACCCCCATATCATTTCATATCTTTCCATCAGTCGCTTCCTCAATGGCTTTGTCTTTGCGAGGCGGCCGTGCGAGAGAGGAGCTCCCTGCCTCCCTCTCTCTCTCTCTCTCTCTCTCTGTCTTCCTCTCTTCCTCAGCTCCCTCGGCTGATTAGCTTATGAACTGTGACTGACATTTGACTATTTGCGATTTGAGGCCCCGGCGTTTTGTTTTTGTTTTGCCTGGCCGATTTGCATTCGCAGAAAGGAGAAACGTCTCCAAATCCTCCCCTGATCCATTCTCATGCCTGAGAAGATCTTATCAAGATGTAAATGCCTCTGATAGCTATGGTGGATTTGATAATGGAATGAATTAATAAACAATTTGATATGTAAATGCGTTTTCCGTAATGGGTGGGGTGCGGTAAGGCGGGGTGGGGCGGGGGTTGATGGGCGATGACGTCTACCCACACATTCAATGACATCTGTGCACTTAGAGCTCAAGCTATTTCCAGGGAGTTGGATCGGGCTGTGTTGACTGCCAATGATGAGATATTGATTAGCTGGGAAATGTCAGTGTTGAATAATAGCCTTGAGCCATGAGGGTGTGAGAGCGGCAGAGAGGGGCAGTGGCCATTTTCGGCCACTGGGGGAGGCTGTTAGTGTTCACTTCAACCAGAGCTACAGCATCCAGCCCACAGACCTCAGCGGGTCTGACTGCCAAGCTGTCGTCTGCAGGAGAGAGTGAAGGGCAGATGTATGCTGCAGTGGACTAGTGGACGTCCTCCTGAAGGCAAAGCTACACTAGATGAGCGTTTCTATTTAGCCAGGGTGGAATAAAAAAGCCACTTTCAGATGAGGTGTTTAAAGCGAGTATTAAGGCAAAATTTACCTCAGATCATCGCAGGCATTCGTGTGTCCAAATTCTGCTGCTTTTGTTTAGCACTGGGGCTAATGTTCCTAAGAAATGCTAGAAATGGAACCCAAATCTCTTACGTTAAACTTCTGTGAACCCTCTCAAATCAAAACCAGCTTCTAATTAAGAGCTGCTTGTGGTTTAATTAAGTCAAAGGCATGCCAGTGTGGTTTAGGACCCAGTATGAATTACTGTGAGCTGTATAAACAAGTAAAATATCGTCAGGTAAGTAGTGGACAGTGGACAGTGGACAGTGGACAGCCATTTTAGACAGTAGTTGTGGTGCAGAATTCCAACTCATGTGAACAAACATCACGCAGGCAAATGGATGCCATAGATTACTTTAATGTTTTCTGTTGTTTACTGTTAATGTGGAAGTTTCAAACTCAGCATGTATGTTTAAAATAGAAGCAATGGTGTCCATATGCTTGTGTGCAAGCATGTGAAGGGGAATTTGATTCTACACGGGAGCGATGAGGTACGACACCGCTTGTCAGAAGTGGCTGACCACAGCGTTTAGCCAGACCCTGAACATGTGACCTTGAACAAGATTTGGATGTGGTTTGAGCAGGTTGAGAGAAGTTTGGGGGATAAATGTACAGAAATTATTTGGGTGCTTATTGACTTCTAGTGTT
Organism: Pygocentrus nattereri; assembly: GCF_015220715.1. Lineage (NCBI taxonomy): Eukaryota > Metazoa > Chordata > Actinopteri > Characiformes > Serrasalmidae > Pygocentrus > Pygocentrus nattereri. Next base: position 7,496,365 of record NC_051228.1, read on the forward strand.
TGTTAGCAATGTTAGCCTCTTAGCTCCCACACTAAACCAAAGAAGATAAATTTAGACACCAAACGTCTTTGCTGATCGGCTACATCTGGGGTAAATTAAAATTTGTGTAAATAATTTTTTTATGCTATTGCAGAAGTGAGTCGTCTCTCTAGATAACTCAACAAAGTTACTGAGGAAGGCTCCTCAACAAAGCTTAAAATGATTGGTCTGTGAAAAAAAACTAATTTACCCCAGTTTTCCCCCTTACCTTCAATGTAGCCAGCAAGTACATGTTTGGTGTAGAAGTTTGCTTTTTAGTTTTGCACTGGACCTATGAGGCTAATGTAGCTAACAACTGCAGGGACAGTTTAGAATTAGCTTAGCAGCATACCTACATCAGCACACACTTGCCTCCAGTTGCATCAAGTTGTTCTGTAAACCTGCTTATGTGGTTTCTGAAACTGACATACTTTTGTCCACTTTTATTGCAGTATGTCAGATTGCTAGTAGCCACCTTGAAGCGTTTTCATATGTAAGGGTGTAAGAGTAAAACCACATTAGCAATCAAGGAAGCTCAAACAGTGAATCACTTTTGACCATCCTAACCATGGCTCGCCAAACCTGCTCCTGGTCTAAGGTCACGATTTTGGACCATAAACAGCTTTTGAGCCAGTCAGAGCGAGCTTCTGACCCACAGAAGAGATTTTGGTGCTGACAGACGTAGACCTCTCTGGTCATTTTTGTTTTTCATTGTTAACCACATGAAGACTAACACTTCTTTAGCAGAAGACGATCATCTTACTACAACAATATTAATAATATTAAGCAGTTATTACTCCAATAAGCACTATTGCAGTGGCAGTGGAGACAGCTTTGTTTTTTAATCATGTTTTACTTTCTACATTTTTACCAGGATTTATTCTTCAGGACAGGGTTTCAGGATTTCATTCTTCGAAACATAAGCTGCTTGATTCCTCCTCATGTTTTACGTAATTGGCTGTTTGGCATTTGCACATGCATGGCGATTAATCATAGTTTGAGTATCTAAACCTGCGTTAACCGAGGAAGTTGTTAACTGCCTTTAAACCAAGTTATCCACAGTTTCTGTTAGGTTAGAAGCTGAAACATCTGAAACACCCTGTCTGAGTTAAACTTCCTTTGTGAGAAAGGCCCCAGTTTCCACAACCTTAAAAAAAACCCAAAACAATGTGGCCATGTAGGTGGACAACGACCGCGCATGCTTATGGCAGACAGAGGCTGTTGGGCAAGACAAGGTGGATGTGATGAGGTTGAAACTTGGACAGTTGCTTTGTTTCCGCTCTTCAAATTGCCTATCAGGGTGTATGGTGGGGTGTATAGCCTCGGCCCATTAGGCTTATATATCTACATCGGACATTCCCAGCATTTTCTTATATATCTTGATTGTGTGGAAAGAGAGCATGCATGCTTAAGCAAGAGTGATGCTGTAGCCAGACAGACAGCCAGAGAGCCAGGAATAGCATCAGGAGAGCGGCAGCTCATCCCGGAGAGGGCAGGTGTAGAGGGGAATTAGGGAAAAAACAGGCATGAAAGCGCCAAATCCAAAGGAGCATGACGGAGACTCAGAGAGTTACAGTGGAAATGAATACGTTTTAAGATCAGCCTGCATTCCCCCCCCACCACCACCTTTCATTTTCACAGGGCTGCCTCCTTTCCGCACTCCCTCCATATCTACCCCCCCCCACCCCCCCCCCCCCCAAACACCAAACACACCCTTAAACCCCATCCCGATAAAAACCTGTGAAGGAATAAATAAATAAGGATCCCCATGACAACTGAGAGAGAACAATTGTCACGCTGTGCGGCGGATGACTGGCATCGCGCTCCCTTCAATCCCTCTTAAGGCCCCCGACGGCAAATGCCAGAAGATATATTATTCATGTAGCCACGCTCCAAGCGCTATTGACAGGAAGCGGGTGGGGAAAAAAAAAGTTTCCCTGGTGCATAGGCTGGCACAAGCTTAGGCAGATTCCAGGTCTCTCTGCTTCCCTCTTTCTTTCGCCCTCTCTCTCTTTTTCTTGCTCCCTCACAGGTGAGTGGCCCCAAAAAGCCTTTTGCGGAAAGAGTGGTGTTCACGGCTAAAAGGTTCCGCAAAGGCCTCGTTGCTAATCCTTTGACGTTGGGAGCCATTCGAGCTTGAAGCTGCCCAGAGTTTCCAAACGTGTGTCTGTTTTGGATAAACAACTGACTTGGCTGCCACGGCTGAGCGTCTAGTTAGCCGGGCGCTCCGCAGCCCAAGAGAGCCGACAAGGGTGCTGCCAGATTTCAGTCTAGATCGCACGAGGGATAGAAAGAGGAGCGCTCGGCCTTCCTCGAGCTTTAGTTATTCAAATCCACCCCCCACCCCACCCCCCAGCTCCGTCCCTTTAATTCCTGGAGGAAGATTAAGACTTTGCAAACCAATTAGATAATAATAACAATGAATTATGCCGAAGACTCCCCTGGTAGGCAGCCATAAGTGGGCTGTAAACGAAGACGGAATGTTAGAAACATATGGCCTGCCTGCTTGAGTCCAGCCTGGACGTCCAGAGGAGAAATAGGCCTGCATACTGAAGGCCAAAACTCAGGCCACCCTCTAGTCCTCAAGGTCCACAAGGTCAGCATAAAATGGATGGCCTGGGTGGACACATCGCTTTGAATGACCCCCTTTTTATTCCCGCAGGTTGGGTGAGCTCTAAACACGGCCTTCGCAGAAGGGCACCGGCCAGGGCATTATAGGGGTCATTTGTTCCCTTTATAGCACTTATACCCAGAGCTTATCACAGCACTGGAGATTGCAGCGGCTCCATAACATCAGCTTTCATCAGCTGTATTCAGACTCTCCATTACCTTCCCCTCTGATTCATACTATTATGTTCACTTAGTGCACACACATGATTGACATAGAAGCAAGGCTGCCATTCACTGAAATAATCACAGAATAAATGACATTTTCTCTTCAGCATGTCATTCTCTATTGTCAAAACTGTGCAGTCTATTGTGTTACAGCGCAGTAAACTGAGCTGGTTGCAAGAGAAGGATTAAAATAACAATGACTGTGCCTTAATAATAGTAATAATAATTATAATAAGGTAACATTTTATAATAACCAGTCCTAATAAACATTATTTAATAGTTAGTTGATGCCTGTTAATCTTAAGGTTTAGACTCTATTGTTTAACATATTTTGTTGAAAATAAGTTAACACATCCTCTACAGAGAACTTCTTCGCATTTTAATACACATTCACTGTTTACTTACCAAGTTTAACATACTGGGAACAAAAAAACCCAAAATATGCCTTGTGCAGAAGCACTCTCAATGGCATTTTGTTTTATTTATTCCAATATGTTAAACAAATAAATAGAATTTTTGCACTAAATTTTGCAGAGAAATACCTCATTTTCTCTGTACAGGATGTGTTGAGTGTTATGATTGGCCCCTCCCAGTCCTCTTCATGTGTTTGTGTTGTGTTTTGGTTTAGCCTGTGTGTTCTTTGTTTAGTTTTTTTAGTCCATCCCCCTCGTTTCATGACTCCACCCTGATTGTTGTGTCCCTCCTGTCCCTCATTTACCCTGTGATTATTATTATTATAAGTCCTGTGTTTGCCACTAGTTGTCGCTGGTCTTTGTTGTTTCATGTTGGATATCTGAACCTGGACTGTCTCGACTATGACCCTGGAAAAGTCGCTTATCTCCTCATATGCATCCGCCTCCTCGCTCCATGGCGTTACATTAACTTATTTTCACTTAGAAAATCGACAAAACTTACTTTGTATGGGGTGAATTGAAAAGATATGAATTGTTAATTATAGTTTAACGTAATTTTAATTAATAAAGTTAATAAATTGTAGAACATGTTAAATTTACTTAGGTGCACAAAAGCAGGTTATAGTAATTTTGAATAACTTCTTGGCTCTATGTTCTGTGTTAAATAAAAAAGAAGTTCTGTCTTATCTTGCTACTTTTTCTTAATGCTTAATTAATAATTATGAAGTATTTAATGCATACTTTTAAAAACATTAATGTGATTAATTAGACTCCTATTATGAAGTTGCAACTTAACTTTATAGTGTATTTACATAATGTTTCTGCCTTTAAATATAATGCATATATGAAAAAGCATTTACAGTGATGATTAATTCTAATTGTAGCATTTATTAATGCTTATGTAACAATTATATGGTTTTTAACCATCAGTAAACTGTTGGAAAAACTACTACTACTAGTTCTACTACTGCTACTACTACTAATACTACTACTACTACTACTACTACTAATAATAATAATATACAAATTTTATGGAAACATCAAGATTGCTTTGCATAAGAAAAAATTCAGTAAAACAAATGGTTGACATTGAGCACTTCGTGATGACCTGTGGCTCTTACAAGACGTTGTGGTATCTTTAGCATGCTAAGTTAGCCACAATTATTGGAATTGTGTTATTTGCATACTGATTGACTACCACTTCACCTGTGTGTATGTGGTGTTTCACTGCATGGATGCATTAGATTGCAGAGGTGAAATTTCCCCACTGTGGGATGAATAAGGGTCATAATCTAATCTAAAATACAACATATTGAGGTTGAGCTTATTGTGACTCTTCTGACAAAATGCATGACCAACATAATTAACATAGCTAGAAAAAAACACTGAAATATTAAAAACATTTTTTGATCATATATAAAATGAATCTATTATAGCTAAATGGCTACCAAGAGAAAGTGTTCTGTCATTTTTTGGTGTTTAGTTCCATGTTCCATGATTATGTAGTATTTATACAGTCAAGCAAAATGAAAAGGCTGCATTGATATTGCATTTGTTTGTTTGTTGCAAAAGGTTGGAAAACCCCGAACTGCTTGTTTACAAATAAGTAAAAGCTATTCTAAAAAGGTGTGTTTTATAATCTGGACCACGACAACCAAAGCTCTGCCGATTGTCCAGTCCTGCCGGCCCTCGTACAATTTAACGCGATCCAGAGTAGAGGAGGGTTATGAATATTCAGACTTTTATTGGGTCTGACAAAGAGCTAAAGAGACATTGACACATGGCACTCTCTGTCGCCCTGCGTGGGCTGCCGCTGTTTGCTGCCTTCGCTTCTCCAGCTTTTGCAGAAATTGGGGTGACAGGTCCTTGACAACATCTATTTAAGACAAAGAGGGGGATTAATAAGTTAATTAATCATTTCGTGTCATTCAAAAAGGTCCCAAGAGAGGCCCTGCTGCTTTTTTTCTGCAGGACAAGATATCTGCCTTTACTTTTCTTTTTTTTACTGAATCATAATTGTTTTTGCTGTATGAAGCAGCTTGCTATTTTGGCTATAGTCCTTAATTATGATGGGTGTGTTATTGCTCACCAGAGCATGGCAAATTGCCGTTATGTTGTTTGCCTGAGCCTAATCTAATTGGCACATTGTCACAAAAGTAATTATCTGTCATTTAAATTGATGCCATAAGCACAAGTTAGAGGCGCACCTGCTGCCACTAGCCAGCCAGAGGATCCACCCCTCCCTCTCTTTCTCTTTTTCTCTCTGTGCTGGGAGGAATAGTACACCAAGTTGCTTAACCCCTTAAATGACCAGGGCCTGCTGGCAGGTCCAGAGTTTTATTACACACTTCCATACCCTAAGAATAGCTCAGTCCATTTGCATTGAAGCTCCTGTAATTACCGAATAGTTTTTGAGTAGCTTTAGTATGTAATAACCCTGGGATTTTAAGGGGTTAAAACAATGGTTTGGCTAAAAATCTAATTTACACATTTTTCTTTTTACCTTATGATCAGCCAAAATATGTTGGGTATCTGAAGTTTGCCTCTTTATTTTTGCACTGCACTGGATCATGTATAGCAATTAGCGTCATGCTACTTTCAGTGATGGAAAAGCCACAGATTTTTGAAAAAGACTGCATAATTGATGTCAATAAACTCATTCACCATACTTTGATATGAAATTGTACATTGTAGAGAAACTTTCTTTGCAGTGGTGCTGAAAGGAATCAGATGGCTACAACACAAAAATAGCCATTTTATTTACTACCAGTGAACCTACAGGTGTTTTCTGAGTTTTATATGTAATGTTTATCATGGGAAGATTGTTACTTAAATTTATTTTGGGGATTATTTCACCAACATTCTGTATGAACAGGCCACCTAAACAGATTTTAAAAAATGCATTTTAGACCAAAAAGTTCTGTTGGAACTATTGTATACTGCAAAAAATGATATCGAACTTATGATATATAATATTTCTCATTATGATTAGTGTAAGAATATCAGAAGATTATTTAACTTTTTTCTAGACATTTTTATGTTTTAAGGAATTTTCTCTTATGGAAGTGGCAGATAACTGTTCTTGTTTTAAGCACTGTTTCTTGAAATTAACAAAATTATCAGCATTAATAATCAAACTAAAAATATCTGCCAGTGGAGTCACTTTCACTAGATAAAATCACTTATATAAAATGTCACAGTATAGATTGAATAATAAAATAATCTCATAATGAGAAATATTAAGTATTGTATCTAAATTTGAGATGTTTTCCCTTGATAAGATATCAGTTTTTGAAGTATGAAATGATGGCTCAGGCATATTCGTAAAATTTCATGTAATAACTTTATGCAAAGAAGCATATCTCCATGCTTTTAAGATTTGTAATGAGTACTTTGAAGGTCTAAATGAGTTTCCGGAGCAAAAAATATATTTTTTTCCTTTTGAAAATGTAAAAGAGTAAAAGTACAGATATTCTCATGCCTAAATCATCAAACACAAGCGTAAAACTGTCAAGTTTAGTAATCGGAAGAAGACTTGCCAATGTGGTTTCTGACACTGTATGACATATAACATGTACAAAACCAGATACTAGTACAGCATTTAGACACATGTTAAGCTTTTCTCAGTGTCAGGATAAATGGCAAAACATATTTAACAGAAACCCGAAGAACTAAATAAAGACATGAGTGTTTTCAAAGTTTAATGTACCCAGCCTTTGCCTCTATTAAAGCTTACATTCTTTTCTAGCATTCTGCAGGTTTTTCCAGGCCTTCAAAGTTCAGTCTTAGAAGTTGGTTGTATTTTCTGCTTCTCAGGATCCACGTAATTAACTCCAGATTCACTCAGTGATGTTGAGGTGTGGACTGTAGAGTGGTCATGCCAACATCAGCAGCTTTATTGTTTTTATTTTGTGATTTTTTTTTCTGTGTTTTTCCTTTTTTCAGTGAGGTTCTTCTTGACACCTACACATTCTTTCAGACCCACAGTGCTGAGCTGTCTTCTCACAGCGAAGCATGGCTGAAAATGTTTTCATTTTGAATCAGCTTGAATCAGATTGACTCCTCTCTTTATCTGATGGGGACAGTGTTGGTGTCTACCAGGTCTTCCAGGTGGTTGTTAGAAGTCTCATTTTCTCTGTAGCTTTTAATAAATTTTTGAACTCAAGTTTTGGAAACTCTTGTTTTTTTCCTTTTGACTTCCTTATGCAAAACATTTAAAAGTATTAGTAGCCATCTTGAAGGCTGAATTTTTAACCTGACATGATTGTGATGATTTAGGCATTCTAACTTTTAGCCATACTTTTACATGACTTTTCCACATCCAGTGCAAAGTGGCAAAAGCAAAGTTTGGACACCAAACATGTCTTGGCTGATGTACTATATTTAGGCTAAGGGGAAAATCGTGTAAATTTGACTTCTGGCTGAAGCATCGCTCTAATTGGACCTCCTCTGGCTGTGGATGAACCCAAACCTGGACTTGGCTAGGCTTTTTGGCCTTCTTTCATGTCTCTAGCAGTCTAACGAGTACAGGATGAGAAGGATGAGACCCCGTTTCAGCCACAGTGTTGCACTCTCGGTGCTTTCTATTGTATAATAATAGTCGAGAGCTGCTTTTTTTTTCTCCCTGGATAAAGTACAGCGGGCAGACAGTAGGCTATCTCCGCATATTCTGAAGGACTCTTGACACAGAGTCAGTATTGCTTACCAACGTGTCTCCTCAGACACCAGGCTCAGTAAGAGATCAGCTCATGTCTAGTGGAGCTAACTCCACGTCGTGGACCAGGGCCTGCTCTTTTCATCCACCGAGCGACATTAAAAATTAAAGCCCTGAGAAGGAGCAGACAATGATGAATCGGACCTTATTAATTTTAGCTCGGCATAAATAATGCATGACACTATAGCTCTGTCCCGCCTCCATCTTTGTCCCTATCACCTCCCGGGCCCTGGTTATCCGCACCTCATCTGATCCTGATCTGCGGTCAGTCCGTCTAGCCGTCAGCTGCTCCGTGATTAGTTTGGCCCCGAGTGCATTTCTCTTCATCCTCCCCAAAAAACAAACAAACAGGAAAAACATACAGCAAAAATACTTCTCTGTGGACAAATAAACAAGGGCAGAACCTGACATTGAGATAATGACAGAGTTTTGGACTGGAAGGGCCGGCGCTATTTTCGTGTGGTTATTTTGGTGTTTAGCTGATCCACTGGTCAGTCTCAGACAAAAGCTGTGGTCAATTTTTTAGTTTTTTTAATAAAGCCGCTGACCTGAAGGCCTTTTCTTTTTAAGATTCTCCCCAGCGGTAGACATCATCCGACTGAGAAAATCTCTCATTATATCTGCTTAACATACAAAGGCTTATTTCTATTCTCCAAGCCAACTAATGGTGTTCTGCACACCTTCTATTCAGCTTTTGGCTTTTGCTGTTCCTTCAGTTATTCTATATTCTATTCCGCTACGTTACCCCCCCAACCCCGCCCCCCACCACCACCACTTAACGTCTTATCTTAGATGTGCGGCTTAGATCCGTCTGATTTATCGTTTGATAAAGTTGCCACTGATCTGCCATAAATGTAGCTGTCAAAGGCTCTCCTCCGAGGGGGCCGTGCTTTGCCCTTGACAAATTGGGTTCTGAAAGGCAATTCCTTTTGCGGGGCTCGGAAATAAGAGCACCCGGCTTGACAAGACAGGCAAGAGGCTCCTTCTGGAGACAGGGATATAAATAAAATACAAAATGAGGAAGAAAAGGAAGGGAAATCGGTGGGACCCCTCCCTGTTGGCCAGACAGATGCGCTTGGGTGGGAGGCGAGGTTGTCAGTGATAATCTTATCTGGCGATGACGACCAGCAGAACGGGACAAAAGCAGCTGAGCCTGACTCCGGCCCTGATGGGCCACTGATTGCACAGATGTCCAATAGAGGGGCAGTTGCCGTGGAAATGATGAATGACATGTGGCCCGCCTTTTTGCCCTCAGCCATCAGACAGAGCTCGGAAAACAACGGAAACTTCTCAATCATGAGTGTCTCGGCGAGCTGGGAGGGCAGCCCCAGTCTGGAGACTTTTAAGTTGTAGTTTCATAGAACTTATACTCAAAAGCTGACGTGGGCACACCTAAAGCCGTATGCCAGTGAACTATTCTTACTGCAATGACATAATGACTCAAAAAGAGCCGAGCAAAAACAAACAAAAAAGTACCAGGTCACTCCTTGAGAATTACAGAGGAATTTCCTAGTAGAGCAGCACAGGAACTAAAGTTTTTAGGCTCTTTCTTTTCTTTTTGGGATCCCTTTGAAAATAAAATAGTACACTGCAAAAAATAGTATCTTGACAAGTGAAATTATCTTTAATCGACACGTCTAAAATTTTCCATTTTAAGATGGTTGTACAATGATTCTAAGATTATTTAGCTTGTTTCTAGACATTTTTTACTTGTTTAAGGTCATGTTATAAATGTAAAAAGTAAAATGATTTCACTATACTGGCAGACAATTTTGCTGGTTTCAGGCACATTTCTTACAGCAAGCTGCCAGTATAGTGTGATCATTTTAATCAATAAAATCACTTCAAACTAGTAAAAATAGAGCTAAGTTAAATAATCTACAATTAAGCTTACAACAATCTCAATAGAAGAAATGTTAGATTTATAGACTGTATTTACGATAATTATACTTGACAAGATGAAGTGTAAAGCTCTAGGAATATAGATGTTGAAGCGAAGCAACAGATTAAACCCGAGCACTAGTGATTCAAGTCTCCATCTAAAGAATTTTTAGGCAAAAACATTTGTAACACTTGAAAAGGTTTTCTGCTTTTGACTAATGAAAATTTTTATTTCTAGTAAAAGCTTTCTAGTAATATTTTTTGAATGTCGACAAAACTTTGTTTGGCAAAAGAACAGTCTATCAATCAATACATGAAAAGTTGGGAAAAGTTTATTCGTAAAACTTATTTTAGTGTAATTTCTACCTACATTAAACATAAACTGATGGACTGTGCAGTTGGACTGGAGAGAGGAGACGAGCATTTTTAAAGGGAATGCTGCCACTTTTCAGCTCTTTCAGAGAGAAAAAACTCAAACAGCTCTATAGTCTTATAGAGCAAACATTAACATAAAATGATCAGCAGGTTATGGGGATGTCAGGGAAACCAAATGTACACAAGTTGCACCATACATAAAAATTAAAGATGAAAACATGTCAAAAACTTTTCAAACGTGACAACAGTTTTTTGCAGGAAATGACATTATATGCATTTTTATCGGAAATAGTCGATTTGATAGAAACAAACTTTTTAAAAACGCATTTCCATTTCTTGACTTGCAGTTTGTGCAGAAAGTTGATGGAAACAGCTGCAGTGAATGGGTGAAGTGGATCTGAGGGAAAGGTAAATTCCTCACAAATATACTTTCATAAATTAAAAGTAGAAGTATTACATGAAAATTCTCAAAGGACAAAAACATCTAAAAGTACTAAAAGAAAAACGTGAATGGAACTGGACTTAGTTAAACGTAGTTAGACTAGAATGTACAGTGTTTGATACCCATTGCGTATGCTTGTATATTGTCCATAGAAAAAGCACTGACAACAAAAAAAAAACCCTGGAGCAGCCTCACATAAGAGCCTAAGTGCTATATAGAGGGGTATAAAGCCCCCCAGCATTGGACTGTAGAGTACTGGAACTTTTTTCTCTGGGATGAGCTGGAGTGTCTAGAGCTGATCATCCAACATCAGTACCCGACCTCACTAATGCTCTTGTGGCTGAATGCAGTCAAATTCTCTCAGCAATGTTCCAACATCTAGTCTAAAGCCCTCCCAGAATAGTAGAGGAACAAACTTCCTATTAATACCCTGTCCACAAACCTTTGGACATCTAGTGTATATAGAAACACATCATAAGTCACTTGTGCTCTTTACCCTTGTTTTTTTCCTTTAATGCATGGTGTCCACTTCTGAAGAGTTCCGTCTGCTTAACAAAAGAGATGCTAACACAAGTTATGCTCTGAGTGCCCTGATTTTGGGACAGTGAGAGTGGACAGTGCAGTACAGGATCTCATTTCTTGCCTCCTACTCATGTTTTATTTCTGAAAATAACAAAAGTTGTCCTGTAACTGAATGAAATGATCTGCTCAACTAATTTTTTTATTTTTCCACACCATTGACTCACACAGTTATATTTTTTCTTTTCCTTTCTTTCTTTGGGTAGGACTTTCAAATATTCTCACTTCAGCTAAAACCTATTGGATATTAGATAAACTTCACATACTTTACAAATTGCTTTCTCCACCTCTTTGCACGTGTCGTCATCTCTGCAATTATGCCTTGTAAATCACCTACAAAATGCCCGCTAGCTGCTTGTGCAGTCTACTGCGCTGCACATGCAAATTAACATGATTTTTTTGTTATTAGTTATTTGCCATCCTAGTAAATCAGGGCCTTAGAGTGCAAAAAAAGGTAAATAAAGGTAAATAAAGTAGACTGGTGGAAAAGGCGAACAGGCATTTTCATGTGGATGGAGGGAAATTGAAATGCTAGTGGTGGTTAAATATGACTGAAATATCAAATGTATAGGTCAACAGTGCCGTTAAAGTCTGACAAACAGTACCAGTAGCCATTTAGCATCAGACTTATCAGTCGTACCCAGTCTTTTCATAATCTGTTCAAATTTAGAAGTTGTATCCATTTACCGGCTGTAGTGTGATTAAATAGCATCTCCTTTATCAGAGCTGTCGCACACATCCTCAGCCCCCTCTACAATATGTGAAAGATAAATGATCTTATGACCCCAATCTTTAAATCCATAAGAGCAAACCGACATGTCAGTCATCTTGTACAGGTCACCAGCTACCTAACAGCTTACTTTAGTAACTATTTTCCAGGTCCTGTTATTTCTTGGCGTGTCTTGTTTACAGCTCAAAAGTGTCTTGAAATGTTCACACTGGTCTCTAAGTGGGGTCATAGGCAGGGGTGACACTCATTCTACTGCTCTGCTGCTCTTTACTGCACTATAAAACGTGGTGAAACTGAGCAGCGAGTGTATGTTTGTGAGGACCCTGGATGCAAGATAAACTGCAAGCCAGAATGTGTCAACACTGTATACATCAGAAAAGAGATCTGGGGGTCATTTTATGTACTTTTTGAGAGAGAGAGAGAGAGAGAGAGAGAGAGAGAGAGAGAGAAAACTGTCAAACTGCTAAAGTACATTTACTTTCAGGATTGTTTAACTCCTTAGCAATAATAAAAGTAATATAAGAATTTTAAAATAAAATACTTTTTGAGCAACGTATAGGCCCACAAGTCGTAGAGGTGTTGAGTTTGTATTTGTATTTTATATTTTATTTATACATTTTCAAAACCTCTTTATGACTGCTATTGTCACTTCTGCAAATATCATTTGTGGTTGATGCATTCATACATGCTGTGGTTTGCAGTCTAGCTTGCTCTCACTTCAGCCATCAGCCTTGGCTCCAGTGAGACAGTAAAGTGATCCCGATCAGCTTGCTAACATTCATCCTACAAAAGCTATTCCTAATGGGAGAGAGCAGAGTGAGTCTCCAAATCAGCTAGCTAAAATTATCCTTACAACAGATATTCCTAACAGGAGAGAGCACATTGATCTTCCCATTTGGCTAGCTCACATTAGCTGTTACTAATGAGAGAACTTAATGATCTCCCACTCCGCTAGTTAATGTTAACTCCTCCTAATGAGAGAACAGGACGATCATCTTGATCACCTAGTTAACATTAGTCCAACAGGTATTCCTAATGAATGTACTGAGTGACCCTCCCATCACTGGCTAATGTTAGTCCTGAGAGAGCACACTGACCCCCCCGATCAGCTAACTAAAGTAAGCCCTACAGCTATTCCTAACGAGAAAGTAGAGTGATCCTGATCGGCTGGCTAGCGTTAGTCATGCAACAGGTATTCCTAAAGACAGAGAACAGTGACTTTCGAGAACAGCTAACCAATGATAGCCTTACCAATGTTAACCACACACACACACACCTTCTAAGCCGCTTCTCCATCTGGGTTGCTGGAGCCTATCCCAGTTGTCATCGGGCAGAAGGCAGGATACACCCTGGACAGGTCGCCAGTCTATCGCAGGGCCAATGTTAACCAATGTTAGCTTAGTAAAAGAAAACGAAGTGATCAGCTAGTTGTTAGCTCTACAACAGCTGCTTCTATCAAGATCATACATAGTGTGATTGGTATAGTGTAGTGGTTAACGCCTCTGCCTTCTATGCCGTAGACTAGGGTTCAATCCCCTACCTGGGTAAGCACCCTACACTATACCAATAAGAGTCCTTGGGCAAGACTCCTAACACTGCCTTCACCTACTTGTGTAAAAATGATCAAATTGTAAGTCGCTCTGGATAAGAGTGTCAGCCAAATGCTGTAAATGTAAATGATCTTCAAGATAGCTAACATTAGCTATACATCAGCTGTTCCTAACAAGAGAAAGTGATCCTCCTAGTGAATTAATGTTAGGCCTTCAACTGCTCCTCCAAATGAGAGAGTAGAAGAATTCAACTAACATTAGTCCTACAACAGCTATTTCTAACAAAAGAGGAAGGTGATCTTCATATTACAGTTTCGAATTAGAGAATCTGATCATGATCAGATTTCTGCAGTTATCAAATGGTCATGTAAACAGCATACTCCGATTTCTTAGATCGGAGTAAGGTCTAGAAATCTGATTAAGAAAACCGATTGAGAGAACTGGATTTTAGCTCAGATTCCTCAGTGCATGTAAACTCTTACTCTGATTTCTTCCGGATTTCTCAGTTTGCGCATGTGTGAAAACAAACCACAGTACCAGACATAAGCAAGTCGCATTACCCCGAGATACCAGCACAGTCTTTTGGAGCGACACTGAAACTGACTATTGGCCGGTTGCAAAGCAAAAATCCAATTACTGCTTGACGCATGTAGACCTGGACTTTTCTCATTATCTGATTACTCAAGTGCATGTAAACATGTTGATCAGATTCCTGACAAAATCATCTGTTATCGGATTATTAAGTGCATGCAAACGCACTCACTGTTGTGATCCTCTTCAGCAGCTGGGTAACGTTAGCCCTACAATAGCCATTATTAACAAGCAAGACCAGCTCCCCATGATCAGCTCGCTAACAATAGTGCTACAACAGCTGTTTCTAATGAGAGAGAGCTGAGTGATTCTGTAAATCAGCTAGCTAAATTTAGCCCTCCGACAAAACTACTTCTTACTGTTACTACAGCTACAAGGACAGGTAACAGCCAACACTGCTGTTAGTTAACTCATTGAACCTTTCTAGTTAAAGAATTCTGATTGTATTGGCTGTAGCATTTAGCATGATGCTATTCCAATCCTTGGGAAATGCTTAGCACCCCTTAGTGCTAACAAAGCGGCATGGCAGTATTAAGAACTCATCAGTGACATGCTATCTGTTAGAGGTTAGAGGTAGAGGTTAGCTCTGGTTCTGGTTCAAACAAATGTGATCAATGTATTATTGGTTTAGATGGTTCAGCCACCCCAAACAACCTGCTATGAAATATTCCTGGCACATATGACGCTTCCCTCATCACTGAACGCTATTTAGTGATGCAAAAGCTGCACACCCCTTCCACCCCACCATCTATTTTACTGAGCTGTGCTCACTGTCCTGACCCCGAGATCCACAGACTTCCTCCGCTTCTCTCGGCTGGGATTCATAATACCTCAGCCGCTACTGGGCCTCGGCTGCCGGCCTCCCAGCAGCCTGCCTGAATCCCTGGCTTATTGACCAGCTCTCTACCTGATCAATATTTAATGCCCTCTTTGATAAGATCACATTCTGCGGTGAGTGCTTTTACCCTGCTCTTATACCCGCCGCCTGGCCCGGGGCCCAGGGTCCAGCGAGCGGTGGCGGGGATTCTTTTTTCGGTGTTATTACATGTAAAAGCGGCATTTGGAGCTGTGCTCTCTGGCTCACTGGCTTGTCTGATTTCTTTTCAGAGCTGACTGGCGATGTCAAAATGAAGCCACAGGGCCCGTAGTGAGACAGCTGCCGATTTTGTTTCTGCAGCTATACGGCCAGTCGAAAAGCTCCATGTATCAACCGCTGGCCTGTGTAGCAAAGGGAAATCCTTTGTTTTAGACATGTGAAGCAGATGACATTTATTCTGAGACTTTTTTGCCATGTCTTATTAGAAAAAGGGCATATTTTGTTTTAACTGCTAAGAAAGATTAGACAGTTGTATGAAAACTACTCATCGTATGCCATATTCAGTAAAGATTAGTGTGTTAGTTACTTGGTCAAAATCTGAAATGTACAAACTCTGTACACTGTTCGTATCCATAATTCAAGTGGAGGATCATAATTTCTGAGGCAATTGGCCAAATTTGCACATTTACAGATGAAACATAAGGCACTGGCCCATTCTGTAATGAATCAGTGTCTTGGAAGCAATGGTTTTCTATGGAGATCTGTAATTAAAATTCATTTTAGTTTGGAATTAAATGGAGACAGCTTTCCAAAGCAGAGGTACACATATGTCACAACATTGTCAATATATTGACAGATAAGACATTGAGTTTGATTGAGTTGTTATTTGAACCAATGTTAACAGTTTTTGTGTTAGTGTTGCAGGGCCAGGACGTAATCTTGAAACAAGAACGTGTAGGAGAAATTTTAGGCTAAATTTGGGTGGGCCTGAAAACTTTTTAGGGTGGGGAAAGTTCCTAAGTTTAGTGTGAAGTGCCTGACCCATTGCAATGCTTTGTTAAGGTGGAGCACAAAATGGGGCCCATGTGGAAAAAATATGTGGACATGTACTTGAAATACATGTCAAATACTTTGCAGTCCATACTGAAACGCATTCCAAACGCTAAAATCTATTTCAGGATATACTGCCACAAGATGTATGAGGAAATATTAGAGATATAGGCGCATGTAAATATATTTATACATTAAATACATTTGAAAATGTATGAAAATAGCTAAAATACTTATCTAATGCATTTTACAGTTTGGATACCTTTTGAAATGGATTTGTATTCCAGTATCTTCATTTTAAATATTAGCAAATTATCATGTTGTAGGTATTGATACTGTGTGAAAATGCAGTTATGATTTGATATCTTTATTTGAAATAAATGTTGTATGAGTGCTGTCTCACATTAACCACATATGTACATAAAGTACAATACAAAACACAGAAATTGGCACCATTCATTCAGTTCATGCATATTTAGTTATATCTGTATATGTATATATTGGAAAAACTACATCCAATTCAAAAAATATAATAACAAAATACAAATAAATGCATATGTAACAGTTATATTTCATCCATTGAAAAATATATTTAACAAATACATTGGTAAGATATTTTTCTAGGTTTGGGACAGTGGTGCTCTTGTCCAAATTTTCCGACAGACAACAAACTTGTTGTAGCATAAGTTAGCATGACTGAAAAGTGCTCCCAAAACATTCAATTAAGCATGTAGACATGTAACATGTAGCGCACTCTCAGAAAAAAGGGATGGTACATCTCAGTGCCCTTAGTCAGGGAACATAATTGTACCATAATCCATTGAAATTATATTGTCTAAGTTGTATTGGCTCCACACCCCCCGTCTTGTCTCCAGGCATTTTATTTTATTGCTCTGACAATCGCTAGTGTGTTTTACTTGTGTTATTGATTGTACTCTGGATGTTAAAAGCTTGGGGGGGTGGGTGTGAACGGTGGTTCAGTTCTGTTTGTGATGAAATGTTCTCAATATAGCACCAAAAGTTCAACACCTTGTCTTAATTTGTGTATTGTATGTTATGAGATCACATCTTGCCCAACAAGACTACTTTTCCATTTGATTTAGGAAAAAGCTAAAAAAAAAGGCAAATAATTAAATTAAAATTACATCAATACATTATTTTACATTATTTAAGTTAAAATGAAGTAACCAAAAATGAACTAACCATAATTTTCTCTATACTTTTCTATTTTTATAGCAGAAGCTTTTTGCTCATATCTATACAATATTACTCACTTTGAGGCAAGTGTATGATCTTTTGGCCATGCAGTTAATGCTAATTGACAATTATTACCTTGTTAGCTACATCTGCCTTGTAGCTCCAGTGCAAAACTAAAGAAGCAAACCTGTCTTGGCTGATGGACTATATTTAGAGGAGAACATTATGTCAATTTGTTTTTTTGCCAAACGACTCCTTTAAGTTGATCCTGATCTTTCGTAGACAGACCTTTTCTTGGCACATCCACATCTGGCACATCTACGTTTTAGGCATAGAACAATTATAGCTTGCGGTGATTCAACAAAATTGCAATTTAAGACTCATTTCAGCAAATTGAGGTCAGTGTCAATATCACCCTTGAGTTTGCCAAAGCCAGTAGCTAAAGAGCCTTATGCTAGTTTTCATCCATCTATCAGGGCCCAGAGGCGAGCAGGGGCGCGCCAGAGCTGGGGCCTGAACCAGTGTGAGGCAAATGATGAAAACAAGCTGCCCTCCGTCCAATCTGATGACAGTCGTCCTCTTGGATGTGTCAAAAGTGATATAATGATTGCACGTTTTCAAGAAAGCAAATGCACAGTGCTGGAACCTGGGGTGCCAAGCCAGAGAGAGAGAAAGAAGTAGAGAGAAGTGCAGTGTATCTGTGTGTGTATCTCTTTGTTTTACCATCAAATGCCACCGTGATTAATAAGCTGAGAGGAGAGAAATGAGGGGAGGAGGTAAGGCCCTATTCTCACTGCGATGCTGGATTACTCAAAAAGGCGTTTAATTAACAGTGACACTGCCTGGCCTGCACAGCTAGCTGAGCAGAATACCAAAAAACACTCTGAGCTGGCACTCGCCAAGCATCAGCGCTGTGATACACGATTGTAACTTGCCTGTAGTTCTGTCATAATGTTATTTATAAACCCTGTCTGACATCTTTGAAAGTAAACCAGCATCATCCTACTGTACACAGCAATCTTTATACAGTCTGAGATCACCCTTCATTTATTTCATTACCACCTATTAAGAGACCACCTATTAAGAGTTACTTATACTTTTTTTCACGTTAAGGAAAAAAAACAGAAAATTCAGGCATCAACAATTAAATATCATGTCAACTTTTTCAGTTGAGTGTCCACTCTTTGTCTTTATCACAGCTTCCATGCTTTTTATATTATATGATATTTTTCCACTCCTCAAGATCAGTTTTCTTTTTGCTTTTCACAATCTAAATAATTGTAAATGCATTTAATGATGTTAAGGGTCTGGACTCTGGGATGGTCAGTCCATTGTTCTGAGAACACCAGCAGGTTCTTTATGCAAGTTTAAATCCAGCCAGTTACAGCTGTGTCCTCCCAACCAAAGCTGTTTCCAAAGGAATCACTGACACACTGACCCTTCAAAGAGAGACCAGCATTCACACAAGCAGCTACTGAAACTCACCTCAGCTGCCTCACCCATTTCTTTCACGTGTGTATCTAAAAAGGCCAAAATAAGTAAGTGGTTCAACCCTAAAGCATGTGTAGCTGTCAAGTAGGCCTTACTGAGAAAAGGAAGAACATTTACCCTCGATATAGGTTAAGGTTTTATTGACTGATGAAATGCAACCAACTTCTAGGACTGAACGTTTTGGAGGTGTGGCTACAGATTTCTTAAAAAACTGAAAGTCTCCTGAAAAGAATGAAAGCTGTGATAAAGGCAAAGAGTGAAAACAGTAAACAGTGAAAAATTTCACTATTGTGTGTATTTTTCTATTAAGTGTACTTTATTGGTGAACTTCATAGATCTACAGTAACAGATTGTAGCTCATGGTTTTCTCTACACAATTTTATCCTAGCTCGTTATGAGAGGCCAGTTTCTGACCACAGGACCACTTTTGCATGGATGTTTTGGTTGGTGGACCACTTTTTTAGTGATACTGATGTGTGTAAAAACATCAGCAACACCACTGTGCCTGATACCCTCGTACCAGCACCACATATCTTACCATGTCAGTGTCACTGCTATGCTGAAAATGACCCACCAAACAAATAACATCTGGTAAGTGGTGGTCATAGAGGGGTCTAATGAATTGTGCAAAAACAGATGGGCTACAGTCAGCAAATGTAGCCACACAAAGTGACCTATACAAAATAAAACAGTGAGTATTTCATTATTTTGTACAACCCCTGTATATGGATACACCCTGGACAGGTTGCCAGTCCATCGCAGGGCAGACAGGGTGTCCCCTAAAATGTAGGGGCAGGGCTAAAATAAGGCTCTGCCCACAGACTGAAACTCTTTATGGTTTGGTAGTGATTTGAAAATGTAGGACAGCATTTTTTGAATAATGTTTTTATTTAAAAATGAAACTATGTTCATTCTAAATCTTGCAAATTAAAAAAACAAAAATCTTAAAAAAAAAAAAAAATAATAAAAGACATGTTGGCACTATTTTCACAAGTGTAAATTTTGGGGTAAGGGTTTGGGACAGACATCTCCCAATGGAAATAAATTATGATTTTGTATATATTTAGCTTACTACTGTCTCAATTAATGCATTGGGTTTAAATAGATCATAACATAATCCTTGTAAAATATCTAAAGTCTGAATGCCTAATAGTGTTTTATTTTTACTGCAGCTTCAAGTAATTTGGTAGAACGGTTCGTATATGATGGACACACCAGTGAATCTTGATGCGATGTGGTTAAAGACTAGTCTGCCTGATTTTTACTGAAATTATGTTTGTTACATTATTTGATTATGTGCAAATGCTCATGATTTATTAAACACAGACAGAAACTCATCTGGTGTGTCTGAGATTGATCAGAATGCTCATAGTACACACTAATCAATTTTTCTGAATGGTTAGAGGCTCATTTGCTTATTGCAGGCCTCCACAATGTCTGAGAAAAGTGTTATGAATGCTACCTTTTCAAAAATTAAACATGGACTGAAGACAGATGCTGCATTTTTGTATTCTGAATATGTATTTCACATACTATTCGGTTCTATCCCAACCTGGACAACAAAATTAGCAAATGATGTAGAAATGGTCTGAACATCTGTTTGGTACTGTATATGTAAACCTTAAAACAATTACAGTTAT
Source organism: Pygocentrus nattereri (assembly GCF_015220715.1). Lineage (NCBI taxonomy): Eukaryota > Metazoa > Chordata > Actinopteri > Characiformes > Serrasalmidae > Pygocentrus > Pygocentrus nattereri. The sequence continues at coordinate 7,516,688 of NC_051228.1, forward strand.
ACTCACTGCTTGAAGCAGTTCATATCCCAGCCTGCACTCACTTTGCCAGTTTTGAATCAAACCGGATTAATATTGGAGTTGGATCAGTTGGTCGGAACGTCATCCCCTCAGACCTAATGCGGGGTTTTTTAATATTTCCACACTGGATGCACACTGTAATGCTGGAGGTGGCCTGTGTCCTCACTCATTCCACACTTGTGTATGCGAGGGAAGCAGTCTTAAAACAATTAACTACAGACTTTTCATAATAACCCCTGACCAAGGCTGAGAATATTGTTTGGTCCTAGCTGGAATTAATTAAGCTTTGTGCCAAGGGAGAGGATGACAGCGTGTGATAATGTATTTTGCGTGATATGGACCATTGACTGCCTTTCCATAGTGCAGGAACAATAATGAGAGAGTGTGAAGGGAAAAAAAAGCCAGAGAAATATCTGTGGATCCATTCAGAGCGCTGATTGTTTGTGGGTATTAAATTGTGCGTACATCTCTGAATGCTGGGCGAAAAAAGGAAAGCCATTGTCAAAACATTTGTTAGCAAATTGCTTTCTCCGCCATTGTGCCGAGTTTGATGGGTTGTGTGTTTTTGAAATGGGCAGAATAGAGAAGGCCAAGCTTGGGCCGGCTCGGCTGCCGGGCCACTGCGGGGAATTCATTCGGAGGATATCTAAAGTGGTGATTGTTTTTGGCAGATATAAGCGAGGTGTGAGCTCCAACAAAGAGGGCTATGTGGGCTTTATCAACATTTCCTTTTTTTGTCACCCCCCCTTTCTCCCACACACACTTTCAAGGCATGAAAAGGGGGACTTTCAAATGGGACTGAAAGTGCTGGAATAGGTCAGCAGTGAGCCCTGGTGATTCTGCTTATTCATACACGCGCCACTCCCGGGCCATTTTCTGCTTTCGCACGCACCGTATTAAAATAAGCCGCTGTATTCCTTTAAAGGCTGATTTTCAAATAGCCAGGCTGCTTTCTTCTGAAATCCCACTGCCTTAGCACAATTTCCAATGCATTTTCTATAGCTTGCGCGTGAAGGTTACGCAGAGGACAGCCGACTGCAGCGGAACGCTGCCATTCGCTATTGTGGGACTTGCATGAAGGGGGCCAAAATGAATAAACCAATATACAAAAAATGGGAAGGGACTACCTATGAGGCCCTGAAAGTCGAACACAGCAGATCTTTGCATTCATTAAGCAAAGTCTCTGGAAACAGCACAGCAGCACAGCGGAAGCCAAAAGCCGAGTTCTTTAAGTTGACGCAGGAAACAATAGAGGCTTATCGTGCTGAGAGACAGGACCACCAGCGCTTCAGGGGCCAGGCTGCAGCGCATTCGGCCGCAATGGCATGATTGATGCATTCTCTCGCTTTGCCGTGCGTGTTACTCAATACGGTTCGCTCTAAGGAAAATATTGATTTGGTTGTGGTGGTGGTGGTGGGGGTGGGGGGGGGTTGTTGGTGATAACAATAATGAATGAGCAGAAGGCTGTATGGGTTACAGCCAAGCGTGCACCCAAATCAAAGAATAATTGTTGTTGTTTTTTAAATGCAAGTTTGATGGCCTACGTAAACATCTTTAAACGTTAAAAAATGGGGACTAGGCAGGCCATATTGTGACCTTAATTGTGGTTTACCACATTTTCATTGCACCTAACCACCCATTTAGCCTACAGCAGGAAGGACCAATATGACCTAGTTTTCATTTAAAATCTTCTGGTGCTCCATGATGCCATGTATCTCAACAGGGATTCCACTGCCTTTAAAGAAAAATCACTGTTACTCCACCAGACCTAACAGTGGGGATGTGGTTCTTGTTGCCAAGGAGTTTTATTTTTTTCCAGTAGTTCTAGTAGCATCTTGCAAACTCTAGGGACTTCTGTTGGTGGTTAGATGAAAGAAAAGGGTTTCCTCTGGCGCACATTCCAAATAGCTTGTTGGCATGGAGGAGCTCACAATGCTACCATTTTCTGCAAATCTCCACCAGTGATACTGTACTGAGGAAATGTTTGCTTCTTTAACCATACTTTTACTGTACATGGGGGAAAAATACATTTTGAGGCAGGTTCACTACAGCTCTGGTTGTTTTAAACTTAATTATTGCTCTAGCAGTGGATACTGGCATTTTCAGGCATGTAGCTATTTTTTTATAACCCTTACTGGATTTATGGTCTACATACTTTTATCTCTAATTTAATCTAACTTTCTGATCTTCCCTAATATAGTGAAATGTAGAGGAGAACATGCTACAGTTGCATTTTGTTCTTAAGAATTTCTAAGAATGACAATAATTTCAATTTTTAAAAGGGTTTTTGTTTTCTTAGAATACACTTACTTAAATTGAAGGTTATATGTGTCTTGTAACCTTCAGGGGCAGTCGTGGGCTGGAGGTTAAGGATCTGGCCCTGTGACCGGAAGGTTGCTGGTTCAATCCCCAGCGCCGACAGTCCATGACTGAGGTGTCCTTGAGCAAGACACCTAACCCCCAATTGCTCCCCGGGCGCCGTGGATAGGGCTGCCCACCGCTCCGGGCAAGTGTGCTCACTGCCCCCTAGTGTGTGTGTTCACTAGTGTGTATGTGGTGTTTCACTTGCATGGATGGGTTAAATGTGGAGATGGAATTTCCCCGGTTGTGGGATCAAAACAGTATCACTTACTTATTAAGCCGATTAAGGTAAATAACCAAAACAAAATTTTTTTCAATATATTTTTAAGCCATTTTTTAGTTAATTCTTAGATACACCTCTTTAACAAGCTCTTTAATTCTAAGACATAGAAAATAGTCAAAAAATGTAAAAAAAAAGTAAAAATGACATGTTTTTGGTACAACCCCAATTCCAATGAAGTTGGAACGTAATGTTTATTTATGTAAAACATAAATAAAAACAGAATACGATAATTTGCAAATCCTTTTCAACCTATATTCAATTGAATACACTACAAAGACAAGATATTTAATGTTCAAACGGATAAACTTTATTGTTTTTTTGCAAATATTCACTCATTTTCAGGAGATTCACCACTTTGTGAACAACTGTGTGAGCAAATAGTCCAACAGTTTAAGAACAATGTTTCTCAACGTGCAACTGCAAGGAATTTAGGGATTTCATCATCTACAGTCCATAATATCATCAAAAGATTCAGAGAATCTGGAGAAATCTCTGCAAGTAAGCAGCAAGGCAGAAAACCAACACTGAATGCCCGGGACTTTCGATCCCTCAGGCGGCACTGCATTAAAAACTGACATCATTCTGTAACGGATATTCCCACATGGGCTCAGGAACACTTCAGAAAACCACTGTCAGTGAACTCAGTTCATCGCTCCATCTACAAGTGCAAGTTAAAACTCTGCCATGCAAAGCGAAAGCCACATATCAACACCACCTAGAAACACCGCCGGCTTCTCTGGGCCCGAGCTCATCTGAGATGGACTGACGCAAAGTGGAAAAGTGTCCTGTGGTCTGACGAGTCCACATTTCAAATTGTTTTTGGAAATCATGGACGTCGTGTCCTACGGGCCAAAGAGGAAAAGGACTGTCCGGATTGTTATCAGCGCAAAGTTCAAAAGCCAGCATCTCTGATGGTGTGGGGGTGTGTTAGTGCCCATGGCATGGGTAACATGCACATCTGTGAAGGAACCATTAATGTTGAAAGGTACATACAGGTTTTGGAGCAACATCTGCTGCCATCCAAGCAGCGTCTTTTTCCGGGACGTCCTGCTTATTTCAGCAAGACAATGCCAAGCCACATTCTGCACGTGTTACAATAGCGTGGCTTCGTAGTAAAAGAGTACGGGTACTAGACTGGCCTGCCTGCAGTCCAGACCGTCTCCCATTGAAAATGTGTGGTGCATTATGAAGTGCAAAATACGACAACGGAGACCCCGGACTGTTGAGCAACTGAAGCTGTACATCAAGCAAGAATGGGAAAGAATTCCACCTACAAAGCTTTAACAATTAGTGTCCTCAGTTCCCAAACTCTTATTGAGTGTTGTTAAAAGGAAAGGTGATGTAACACAGTGGTAAACACGCCCCCATCCCAACTTCTTTGGAACGTGTTGCAGGCATCAAATTCAAAATGAGTGAATATTTGCAAAAAACAATAAAGTTTATCCATTTGAACATTAAATATCTTGTCTTTTTTTGCAAAGGATTTGCAAATCATCGTATTCTGTTTTTATTCATGTTTTACACAACATCCCAACTTCATTGGATTTGGGGTTGTACATAAAACCACACAAAGGTTATAAAGAGGACACCAGGAAAAAATAAAATACAAGAATAATCTAGAATTTTAGCACTTGATACTGCTATTGGTAGAGAACTTTCTTTGTTTCAGATGGATGATATTCTTCGATATAACTTTCTTCCAAAGGACATTATAAACATAGTCTTTACCTCAGGAGGCTCTTCATTTGTCTTTGATGATGCTAGAAGGGAGAAGAATAATGCATAAACATTAAAAATATTAGTTAGTGATGCATGATCAGTGGAACCTGCCATGAACTAATTCATGTCGAGTGTTTAGACCTGGGTGGAGAAGAAAGAGTCCGTACATCAGGGTTGAGATATTTGACAACACTTCTGCTCAGCTGACCTTAAAAGCTTTTGCGCCAGCATAACTTTTTCAAATTAAACTGCTCTGAGACCTTAATTATTTCATTCAATTGGGGTCAAGGATGAACTGCAACAATGTAATTACATTAGATCAGCCACAACTCAAAGGTTATTGTAGACATTGGCTGACACTCCAACACTGGTAAGTATGGCTTACGGTCCTATTCCTTGTAAATAAACGAGTCCATGAGCAAGTTGATAACGGCCCAATAAAAGATAAAGCAAATTTGCATCGGCAAAAGGTGAATGAGGATACTTGTGTGAAGACATCTCGGAAAACAAATAAAAGGCAATGTGCAATCACAGAGTGCGTCCATATTTGTATCCTTATCTGCACTTTCTCCATAACAGGCTCTCTTCATGGCCTCGCTTTTACACCCATCTTCACGGATGACTCTGAAAATCAGTTCACTTTGGCGGCATGGCCATCTCCCTCTCCCAGAAGGTCATTTGGTTAATGCACATTTTAGTCTTCACGGGCTCTTAACTAGTTTTTAATCAGCGATTATTAGCGAGCTGGAAGGCTGTGCAGGCTCTGGGCTCCCCAGCCGCAGGAGAGTGCCCGTCAATATGTCACGTCAATTACTGAGAACCAGGCATGGCTGGTGGTGGGAGGGGGCTGAATGGAGGAGGGGTGTACAGAGCGAGTACCTTAAGTTCCCTCTGCCATCAAATCCACACGGAGCATTTCTTCTGGAAGTGGAAAGTAATGACGTCATTTGCACTTACTTAAAAATGAACATGCTAAAAGAACCTGCCAGTGGTTGATTCTCAAGCCCCTTAAATTCCCCGGACTTAGAATTAAGGCTGGCTTTACGAGATGAATCTTTCACACAACTAGTAAGTTGCATGCAACATAATTTTGGTGCAACTTGGCAACTAAGCAATTCAAAAGAAGTCAAACTTGCCAAACTGTCGGGTAAATATTTTTGATGCATAATATGATTCGCAGCATGTTATTTACAGATACATGTGGTGAGGGAAGTAAGTATTGAACACAATTTTTTAACATATTTCCTAAGCATCTGTTCAAATGAAACATGAGTATCAACTCAATAAGATTACACAGCTAAAGAAGTTGTAACATTCCAGTCCATAAAAAAAAGACATTCACAGAAAAAAACTGCTAACTTTCTCCACTAAATTAATTAAATGCTTGGTGCTGAAGTCTTTATTTGCAGTGATACTTTCAAGACGCTTCCTGTATAAAGAATCCAATCTCTTACAGTGTTCCGCTGGGATTTTGGCCAGTTGTTCTACACAGAGCTGGGGCTGGTGAATCTTGATCTTCAGTTCCTTTCACACATTTTCTTTTGAGTTCAAGTCCGGTGACTGACTGGGCCATTCCAACCCATTCATTGTGGAATCAATGATGCAGTAAGTCTTCGCAAGAACTTCCCAGTACATCTTCCTTTTGATAATTTTGATTCTACCAATACCATGAGAAGAGAAGCAACCCCTTACATACTTCCATCTTTGTACTTTACTGTTGGTATGTAGAGTCATTTTTCCTGCAAACAGTGTCATATTATTGGCAAAAAGTTTCATTTTTGTCTCGTCAAATTTGCCAGTATTCTATAGGCACCTCCACATGTTCGGTAGCTTCAAATGAGCTTTAACATGCCTTTTCTTCAGTAATGGATTCTTCCAGGGTGCTCGCGAATGGAGATGCTTCCAGTACTTACATTTGCTTGTTGTCATGGCCCAAATACCTGACAGAATGGAAAACTACTAATCTCGCATAAAGTTAATCAGGATGCTCTTTGGTTTTTTTGGTCTGTTCAAATCAGTCATTTGAAATTAACATTGATCGACGTGATCATGTAGTCCATTATCATTCTTTTGTTTTTGTTTCACAAGGTTCAGACAGTTGCAGCTGTTGTGACTGAGCTTCAAACAAATTGTTTACGTTATGCAACTCAAATGAAATTTAGTTTCATTTAAGTTTCAAGCAACTCAAGTTACATGAAAGTTTCAAGGTGGCTTATGTTTCAGTAAAACACTGAATATCTGAGTTACTCTTACATTTTTGGACTTGCTTCCTTTAAAAAGCTCAGAGAACCTCCACAAAATGAAAAGGTTTTATACAAATTAAAGGGCAACTGGCTCTATTGTTTTTTATTGCAGGGCCTCATTTTCCTCCTTATGATAAACATACCATCAGTCAGGTGGCCAAACTTTTGATTGTTACTGTAAATATTGCTCTCTGGCTCTATCTAACAGACTGACCTCTGGGTGGTTTAAGCTCAGCGGCCAAAGACCTTGAATCCACCTGGAGAAGTAGTAGTTCGATCCCAGCCAGTGGCTACCACCACATTGCCCTTGAGCAAAGCACTTAACCCCAAACTGCTCCAGGGACATCGTCCCCACAGGTGCTTAACACACTGCACGTCGCTTCAAGCAGACACGTAATAGCTTCTTACTTAAGATCTCTTTCTGAAGTCCCACACACAGACCAGAAGCTTTAACCTTCAAGACTAAGTTGCGCCTGTTGCTCTTTCTACTTTCTTTGCCAGGTGTAAACACAGCCGCGCATGTTTACCTCCACATCTTCTAAACATAGCCCTGACACTCACGTCGCTATCAGACATATCAGTAATTGCCAATTAAGCATGCCAGTGCTTCAGACTGCAACTTAATTGCTGTTAATGAGCACCGAGGCACCGCCAGGAGTGCGCAGGCGTCCTAGGCCCGTTTACCGTGGGGGCCGCCAACCAAGTCCCTCATAAACAAACCCCTCATAAAGCAGCCACCACTGCTGCTGCCCTACTGTATGGGGTTGTATGAATATGCATGCGAGTCAATTCGCCTCGGCCTCGTTTTAAAACCAATCAGCCTAACGTGCCTCAGCTCTCCCAGTGAGTCACCAACCACTTCATTAGGCCTACTGCTACCCTACCTAAAGCCATAAGCACTGATGCACCTAATAGGCAGATGAGAGGAGAGAGAGGAGTGTGTGCATATGTATGTGTGTGTGTGCTTGTTTTGGTATATTTGCTGGACCAAAATATCATGAATTTGAAGGAAAAACAGAAAGAAACAGGGCTAAGTTACAGGACAAAACACAATGTTTATGACTTTGTTATTTTGTAAACAAAAGCTTCATGTTTCAATTTTTAAAACTGAATAAGTAAAACTTTTTTGGTAACTGATATTAAGATTAGGGCTACACTTACTATATACATATATACATATGATTATTCTGATTTCTGCATTACTACATATTATGACTATTTATATGTGCTTAATATGTCATACATATGGGCATATGGTTATTACATGTAAGTTCTAGTGTAGAATATATATGTAATGTATTCTTATTACATACAAGTACTTAAATATCAATTATTGATATGGGACATATAATAATGAAATTGAAATACATATATGAACATATATGATTATTTACATGCACACATGTTTGACATATTGTTTAGGCTGTTATATACAAATAATACATGGGACATATGCTCTTAATAGGCAGATGAGAGAAGAGAGAGGAATGCGTGCATATGTGTGTGTGTGTGTGTGTGTGTGTGTGTGTGTGTGTGTGTGTGTGTGTGTGTGTGTATATATACATATACATACACACACATATATATATATATATATATATATATATATATATATATATATATATATATATGTACACACATGTATGATCACACGTCCTAACACTGTATAAAAACAAACGTGTGTGTGTGTGTCGAGCGGCCTTAACTTCCCAGTGTGTGGTGCGTGCCACCACTGTGTTACAGACGGAGTTGTAGTCGCTTACACACTGAGCGCTTGCGGGAAGCTGCAACTTTTTCCAGCACGTGTGTGACACCTGCATATGCTAATCGGTGCACTCTGGGCCTCCAGTGTCAATTTAGCCACATGAACTAGGGAGAAGACGTTTCTTTAGGGGGTGAAAGAGAATTACAGAGTGAAGGACGAGTCATAGCTCCATAGGCCTTGCAGCGTATGCTGACATCTCTGTCTGTGTAGCCTAGAGAGTGAAGAAAATGTTCGTTTTAATTAGGGCTGTTAATAAAAAGACTTCAGGCTCACCAACCTAGAGTAGGCCTCATCTATTAAATAATGCAATGTGACATATACACTCCCCGTCCACTTTATTAGAAGCACCTAGACTGTACTTGAACTGTGTGGCCAGTTTATGCGGTCTACCTGCCTTGTAGATGCAGTATATTGGTGCACAGTTACACACTGTAGTCATGAATGTAGTCGGTTTGTCTACCATATTTATCATTGATCAATTTCCGACCACAGAACCACTATTGACCAGGTATTATTTGGATGGTGGATCTTTCTCAGCACAGCACAATGACACTGACATGGTTGTAGAAGAATGGCAATTTGTGCATTACATCAGTGTTACTGCTGTGTTGAGAGTGAATATATCCTGTCTAGAGAGGCTGTGTGGCTGAAAACTGACCAAGAGCAGTCTGCATGTACACAAGTATTCACTCACCCATCCAAATCATTGAATTCAGGTGTTCCAACCACTTCCATGGCCACAGGTGTATAAACCCAAGCCCCTAGGCCTGCAGACTGCTTCTACAGACATTAGTGAAAGAATGGGGAGCTCTCAGGAGCTCAGTGAATTCCAGCGTGGTACCGTGATCGGACGCGACCTGTGCAACAAGTCCAGTCTTGGAATTTCCTCGCTACTAAATATTCCACAGTCAACTGTCAGTAGTATTATAACAAAGTAGAAGCGATTGGGAACAACAGCCACGAAGTGGCTTGAATTCACCTGCAGAGTCTGCAGTATCAATCGCTACAGACCTCCAAACTTCATGTGGCCTTCAGATTAACTCAAGAACATTGTGTAGAGAGCTTCATGGAATAGGTTTCTATGGCAGAGCAGCTGCTTCAGAGCTTTCTTGAGTTAATTCATTTGGACGGCACTGTTCAACTCCAGTGTAAACATGAAAAAAATCTGTGAAGTAAGTTGCTTTGAATTTAAAGCTGACCTGACATTGAATTTTTTACACTGTTGTAAATGATTAAAGACAATATCAATTAATGATTAAAAAAAGCCCTTTGCCTGCCAGATGAGGTTGACGTTGTGCCCAAAGGCGCTTTAACCTGCTCATGGGCCCTGGTGGCTACAGGTGGTCATGGGCTCCACAGGTCAGAGACTTCAAGCACTGCTTCCTGTCTCTGAGCTCCACTCATCATCTTACTAGCATTCACCTGAATCCAGAACCTGACCACAAAGGTCACAAGTGGTGTGAAATGTACACCAAGAAGGTGCTGTCTTTTGTTCACCTCAGCAGGAGCCTAGTCACACGTTAGCTCAAAACGGTGTGTCCGTGTCCCAATTAGCAGATACAAAACATCAAAAAGCCCCTAAATGATATTCAAAAAGTTTTAGTCCATTTAAACTACAATTACAGTAAGTTAGAATGTAAAATGGAAACTTCTGAAGTTGAGAAGTTGAGCTTGCACCGCTGCATACATGCTACGGCTATTCTTTGTCAAGTCTGCTGTGCAACTTTGAGACGTCTCCACTGGTTAGCTGTTTACTGCAAACTATAGTCTATTACAGTCTTCTTAAAAGTCCCATTTCTTAAGACGTCATTCGAAATCCACAACTGCTTGAGGAAGACAGCTGTCACTGTAAAGCTAGAACCACACATTGGCTATAGGAACATAGGAACTGGCAGGATAACTGATGTTGATGAATTACAAATCCCATTGTTTTGGGAATGTTTTTTTTCATCAGTCTTCTCTCGTATGTCATTTTAAAGCTTTTTTTAGCTTTGCTGTCCTACATTTTGCTAAACAGCTGCAAGTAAATGCATCTGATACAGCTGCCAATTAGCTTCAAGGGCAGTGTTTTGAAACCTAGCCATTCAACAGTTACAAATATAAATCACATATGTAAAGAGATGACATATGGTGGGTGGGTGTTTGAAGGGTAAATAAAAAGGCCAACTAAAGGCCCTGAATTACTCAGACTCAGTACTTAAAGGAGAATTCCACCAGTTTTTCCAAATGTCTATATAATTCAATCAATGAGATGCAAACAAAGTCATTGAGAGTGGTTTGGTGTGGTTTATTGTGGAGAAACATTCAGACTCAGATTTCTTTACAGTGGTGGTGATAGGAACCAGGAGTCACACTATCTACAACACAAATATAGCCATTTTATTTACCATCCAAAATCAATGGTGAACCCACACATCTTCTGAATATTTATATGTAATAATGTTGGTACAGTTAGGAAAAATCTGAAAAATATAAGTAAAATTTAGAAAACGTTTTTTTTTTGCCTCACAGGGTGCTGCATGTACAATTTTAGAAATACGTTTAGACCAAGAAATATAAAAACTATGGTAAAACAAAGTCTCAGACATCAAACTCTGTATTCATTAGCATTTGTGTAATAATTTTCTGTGAGGGAACTTTCAGAAGCATTAAACCCTTCAGACGTCTGGTTCCTATCACCACCACTACGAATAAATCTCCCTCTGTAAGTTTCCCTAGAACAGGTCATTTCACACCAAACCACTCTGAATGACTTTGTTTACACCTTAACCATTTAATTAAGTTGGTATTATGAACAAATGGTGGAATTCCCCTTTAAGCTCAGGTTAGTCTATGTTTTAAATCAGCCATAAATGACTAATGTCTCTATGTCTCTAACTGTACACCAGCAACATGGAGCTACAAGGTCAGGGTTTCTGATAAAGTGGCCGGTGAATGTAGATACCATACAGAATCTCATTGGGCTACTAAAAAATAGACATGCACTTTTCAGTGTGCACTCTTTTCAAGCCAAAACAGTGTCTCATAAGCTTATAATATTTCCCTGGTTGGCTTCATGCATGATTTAGATGTGGATGTAAAGTTGCATTTTGAAGGAGATATCACAGGAGCATGAATTACCTCCATCTCAGGCACAGTCATATATTTGACCTGTCCCCCTGCCTAAATGAGTGATTAAGTCTTTGTGCAACACCATAGGCTCACTTGCCTGACATCTATAGTTAATAATGTTCAGCTATTTTGGTAAAGGATGACTCTGAGAAGATAAAATTTTAATAAGACTGATTTGACAGCATATATATGAGGACCATGTATTTTTATCTATAGATCAAAGCCATGGAAATATTTCTGAGAGCTAATAAAGATATGCGTAGCACCGACTATAATACATCACAGGATTATTTGCAGAGTTATTGTACAGCTTAAGCAAAATGTGAATTTCTATTATGCTGCAGCAGCACATGACTCACACCCCATAGTTTAATATCCATTTATGAGAATATTCATTTCATATTCACCAAAATTCATGAGGTAGAAAATGTCATTACGGAGCTTCTGAAAGCACAAGTTGTATAAGAGGAGTTTGAAAAAGTTAAAGTTGGGGTGATTGCAGGGCTCAGTTAACTGGACAATTCATTTTCTCCATCTCGTATTGAGTGAGAGATGGAGAGGGTGAAGTAAGTAATTGGCGTTTTGATTCAGTCAGTGATCAAAAACGAATCTCAGGGTTTTTTTTCATACAGAGCAGAAGTGTGTTTGATCTTTACCAATGCAATTAAAGTGGTACTCCACTGTTTTTCAGCTTAATCGCCACCTGACGCATCTGTTGTATACAGTCAACTAGCACCTGTACTTAAAAGGGAGTTCTAGTTTTCAAAAATTCACCATAATTCAATCATGGAAATACAAAGTCTTTCAGAGTGTTGATGCAAAATGCACCATTCTAGAGGAATTTCCGGCCTGTCAACACCAGTGTAAAGAAACTCAGATTTCACGGCTTCCATGGCACAAATATAGCCATTTTATTTGATATCCAAAATGACCAGCATGTTTTAAATGTAATGTTGAAAATAGTTTTTTTTTTTAAACTGATAATTTGAAACATTGAACTAATTAGTTATTATTTTACCTTACAACATCCCTGGTGTGCCTTACCTTCAGGCATGAATGTAAAAAAGATATCCATCCATCCATCCATCCATCCATCCATCCATCCATCCATCCATCCATTTCATAAGCCACTTCTTCCTCAGGGTTGCGGGGGGGTGCTGGAGCCTATCCCAGCGGTCATCGGGCGGAAGGCCGGATACACCCTGGACGGGTTGCCAGTCCATCGCAGGGCAGACAGTCACTCACAAACTCACACCCAGGGGCAATTTAGCATGTTCAGTTGGCCTGACTGCATGTCTTTGGACTGTGGGAGGAAACCGGAGAACCCGGATAAATGAATAAATAAATATATATAAAAATTAGGCCAAAATTTAGTCTCAAAACATGGTAAAACAATTGTGCGGGGATTGGACAACATATTTGTAGCCATTTCATGTACACTCTCAGAAAAAAAGGTATGACACTCTCACTGGGGCAGTACCGTTCTTGTCACTGTGATGGTACCCTTAAGGACACATCTCAGTATCTTTAGTCACGGAACATAACTGTACCATAATCTCTGTCTAAAAGACAGGAGGCTGAGCTGGAGGTGGCAGAGATGAAGATGCTGAGATTTTCGTTGGGAGTGACAAGGATGGACAAGATTAGAAATGAGCAGATCAGAGGGACAGTGAAGGTGGAGCAGTATGGAGATAAAGCCAGAGAGGCCAGGTTGAGATGGTTTGGACATGTGTTGAGGAGGAATAGTGGGTATATTGGTCAAAGAATGTTGGAGATGGAGCTGCCGGGTAGAAGGAGAAGAGGTAGACCTCAGAGAAGGTTTATGGATGTGGTGAACGTGGACATGGAGATGGTTGGTGTGAAAGTAGAGGAGGCAATGGATAGGGCAAGATGGAGGCAGATGATCCGCTGTGGTGACCCCTAAAGGGAGCAGCCGAAAGAAGAAGAGATACACCTGTCTGCTTTTCCACTGGGGAATACTTATTTAAGGTGCACAGTTGGACCTTAAAACCACTGTTGCACCTTTGAGGGAACGTTTACACTGTTTGTACCTTGATGAACGAATTCTGTACCTACGTAGTACCTTTATTTCTAACAGTGTAATAGGGAGACATTACATTCATCAGATGTCTGGTTACTATCAAGCTTGACACTGTAACAACAGAAGAACTTTTTTGAGTGCTATATAGAACTTTTTTCAAAAAAGGTTCTATATAGTACCATCTATATATCATTCTCTATATATCATTCTCCATCAATCTGAAGAACGCTTTCATGATGAGCAGATTAGATAACTGCAGATATCCATATTATTAAGTGCATACAAAAATTAACACTGTTGCTAAAGCAGCTGCCTATTGGTGTCTATTACAATATGTTTGGTATGTTTTGAGTGAGCAGGTTTTCAGTTCTTTTACTAAGTACAGGCAAACATATTAAAGATAATTTCAGTGGTAATTGACTATACGCTTAATGTGGCAGATAGAGATTAGTTTGAAAGGATTGCTTGAGCAGTCCTTTAAAGAGACACCTGAATGACTAGGTCTATGCATCTGGGGCCTCTGTAAGAACAAGAAAAAGAGAGAAGAGCAGAGAGGCCTAAAGCAGCCTGCAGATGAGCGAAGGAAGTCTCAGGAAGAAAGAGAGAGAGAAAGAGAGCGGGCGAGTGAGGTGGCAGGTTGAATTAATTCATAACGTCCATAATAACGACGGCTTCTGTAATTCTCAGCTGCAATCTGAAACATGGAAATGAGACGAGGGGGGGAAATGAGACAGAGGAAGAAGAACAAAAGCGTGCGATTCTGCTGACGGAACACAATACAATGGCGTCTCCCATCTCAGGTAAAACGCCGCTGATTAAGTTTGACAGTCGTATTTGAAAAGTTAACATTCGACACCTTGCTTGTTGGAGACGGGCCTTGAATTTGGGCTCCTCTTATGCGGACGCCCTTGGACTGCCGATTCCTCTCCACTTCAAAAGAGACTGAAGTTGGTGCTTGGAGGATTGAGAATGGTACCCAGCTCTTTGATAAAAAAAAAAAAAGACTAGAAAGTAACACTTGGACCGGGCCAGTAATGCTTATAATTAACTCAGCAACAGATTATGGAAGGTCAGGCTGGTTTTTGTTTTGACATAATGAATAAAAGGCTCAGGAGGAACAACAAAGCACCAGCTGATGATATGTGCTGAGTGGGCACGTCTACCCGCTAATTATTGATCGCTATCGCGCTTGGAGGAAATGAGCAATGTTTACCTTGATTTAGTGAGCCGTCTGCTGAGGAGCCAAGGAGAGAGATGGTTTCAAAAATAAAGAGAGATGTGTCCTTGGCCTGACTTAGTTCCATATCACTCCATGTTCCTTAGCAAGCCGGCCTGCTGCTCTGCCAGGAGGACAATGGAGAAGTCTTATTAAAAAGTGGCTGAGGAGTCATTGACACAAACCAGGAGAAAGTGCCAATGCCTGCTGTGCCAGGTGAAGCAGGACAGCTGCTATGATGGTGATGCCTACACCACACCACTGATACGCCTTATGCAAGGAGAATACTCCCTCAGTAATATGAGTGTGCTAGATTTGAAAAGTGCTTCTGCTTTGCAAAAGTTCCTTCGGCAGCGCTTCACACTTCTCTGCCATGCAAATGGACATTTTGCATGGCAGCACAAGTGTCCTGGCTAATATGAATGAGCCAAAGCGTTGAGATCTCCGTGGTTTAGTTCAGTTCACACCAAAGGCACTTTTCCAGACTTGAGACTTGACAAAATCGGAAACAGCCAACTTGTGGCTTGACTTGGACTTACTTGAATTATTTGTTCAGTAAATATGAATAGTTATTTTTGCAAAATAAATAGGCTTTAGGCTTTTCTAAATAAAAAAACACCAGTAGAAAAACAAGCAGCATCAGACTGGATTTTGTAAAGTAAAAAAACTTTTATTTTCCTATTGCTAGATGGAAAATTATTAAAAGGCCTTTAGCTCAAAAAGCCCACATATGAGCTCACACTTTACCTTCATACTCTCCACAAAACATATATTTTATACGTTATTGAATAATCTATAGAAATTACTGCCTATTATGGCTTTATTATTCCTTCATATTGAACATATATTTGAAGATTAAGAACAATTGCATGTCTAGGGTTCATGGGATTTTAGTTAAAAGGGAATTCCACCATTTTTTTTAATGTCTGCATATTCGACTGTTGAGATGTTCAAGTCATTCAAATTGGTTTGGTTCGTACAAAAACTTACGGACTCTAATGCAAACACAGCTGTTCACTATCCAAAACCACAAGTAAACCTGCATGTGTTTTCTGATTTTGTAGGTAATGTTGATGATGGCAAATTGTTCAGATATCTGAAAAAAAAGTTTTCTTTGTGGATTATTTACATGTAATAACTTTCTGTAAGGTTAGCTTTTAGAGGCATTTAACTCTTCAGACGTCTGGTTCCTATGACCGCCATTGTGAACAATTCTGACTCGGCAAGTTTTCTGTAGAACAGAGAATTTCACACTAGACCGCTCTGAATGACTTTGTTTACATCTCAAACATTCAATCATGTCGACTTTTCGAAAAATTCGGTAGAGTTGTCCTTTAATGTCCATCATAGTAAACTGCAGTTAAAAGTGGTTTGCTCTAATCCCAGTAACAGTTACAGGCAGTTCATCAGCTCCAAGCGCTTTAACCCGTTTAGCTGCTGCACCTGCGCGCGCAATTACACTTATTTAAAATTCAAAATTTAACGGAATCTTAACGGCTCAGTTTGAGCTCCAGGCAACGGCCAACAGGGCTGAAGCACCGGGATTTGGCTAGCCAGGCTATCTACGGGTATCCTAGCAGAGTTCGCGACCGAAAACGATTAAAAATTGACGGTAAGGTGTTTTTTGTGGTGAAATACGGTGGTGTAATAGCAACAGCTAACTGCCAAGTTAAGCTATCTGTTAATTTGTCTTTACTCAGTAACTAACGTTAGCTAGACTAGCTAACACACATTAGCGTTAGCTTGTATGCGTTGTTATAAGGGTGAGGAAACTAGCTAATTAGTTAGCTAGGTTAGCTAGCTGGTTCATTAATAGTAGCAGAAACTAATCTGCAAATAGTATTTAGCTAACCTAGATAACATTAACTCTAATAATGTTTTCAAACATGTCCACTGCAGCCCGAAAACGGATTAAAAGCGGAGAACACGTTTAGTTTTTAATATTTCCAGTGCACGAAGCATGGTTTAGAAGATGCCTTTAGGGATTTGAAAAAGGAAACTTTTTTGTTTTCAAAATTTCTGCATAACAGTTAACAACAGTCTTTCAGAGCTGTTGGCTTGATGGGCTTCGTTCAAGAGAAACGTGAGAGTTGTTCACAGCGGTGGAACAAACAGGAGCCGTATTACAGAGACTTCTTATTCTAAGTCTGAAACCTTATCTTATCGCTTAGTCATCGTGGCAACTTCAGTTAGGACTGAGTTTAGGACATAAACTGTTACAGAACAACAGTTCTAAAGTTCATCTTATAACTCCAGATAAGAAAACAGGTTAAAGTTATTACAGAAACATCCTAACTAGACTAAATTTCTGTCCTAACTTTAAGACAACCATAGAGCTGCCTTAACTTCTGTTTTAAACAGTCTATTTCAATCGTTTTATGCAGTGACAGGCATCATTATATCTACCACAATGATGCTACATTTATTTACGCTGAAAACGGTGTTTTGACGTTTTAAAAACCCCAGACCCTGCAGAGGTGATTTCCACTGCCCCCTCTTATTGCTTTCGGGTGTTAATGTTTATATATAATATAATTATATATAATTTAAAAATATTACAGTGATGGTGGTGAACAATGAGGAGACAGAGCTGAACGTGTTTGTGTTTATTAGGAGGAATAATGTTAGCGCGCTGGCTGATGCTTGGTTATTGGGAAAATGAAACCGTGGAGCGGAGACGCTCTGAAAAACAGCTCGAAACGCTGTCATAATATTCCTAATTTTCAGTTTTTCACGTAGGTTAGCTAAACTAACTAAGCTGTGGGTATGGTCGGTTGCTAGGTAACAGACGTGACAGTTGATTGTCGGCTTCTATAGAGCAAGTTAAGATTTCCTTACTCAGGGTAAGCCCCTGTTTACTACACCATGTACTTACCATTTGTTTTAGTTGTCTTGTTTCTGTAGTTGTATGCAGTGACAAGCAGCATAGTTCACTATAACTTGGGCAATAACATTGCATTTATTTACATTGCTTTGGTGCTTTGATTTCCCTGCTGAAAAGGACCATTAGAAACTGTTAACATTAAAACCTAATGTTTTTTTGCCTTCTAATGGGACGTGGCTTAATGGTTTCCGATAGAGACCACTAATTTCCTGAAGAACACCTTTAGATCACATTAGTAAACGATCAAGTGCATTTAGAATCAGCCATTGGTCACCTTTTAAGTCATTAGGATTCATTATACTGTGATATCAACCATTAAAGAAGCCGAAATGCATTTCAAAACCACCAGAAACCAACAGAAACACTTAATGGTTTCTGTGTTTTTCTTTTTCTTCTTCTAATAGCGTTTTGAAAATCCTTGACACTGCAGACACGGTCTTCACCATCCCCTCTTGTTAGTTTCTTGTTAGTCTGTGTTAGTTTCCATTTGACGTTTTATTCCAACACTTAAAACGCGTCCACGCTGAAAACTGAATCGCAAACCGTCACGTTGATTCATTCATTTTACATTTTCAGATATGCAGCCTATTGGTATTAAAATGAAATAACATCGTAAACATTGCATTACATTTTAGTTTTGACGTGTTATGCATTTCATGAAGAAAAAGCAAAGCTGAAGTGAAGCTTGGATTTTGTTTTCTCTGTTAGCTTTTCCATTTTAAATACGGCCATGAAATACAAGAATAATAACTCAATTTAAATGATTAATAGCTGTTTCTAATATATATATTTTCTTACATTTTTGTCACAAATGGTTCACACTTGTGCAAAATGAAATGGAAAATGTAGGTATTTCATTTCATTTTTAATTTTGGCAGGATATTTGCACAGATATTTGGAAAAAGAAATGGCAAAAAGAGTTTTGCATTAGCATTTTATTGTTTTAATTATAGCATCTTTTTGATACCTCCCAGAAGTTAATTTCTAAATTAAGGTCAGATTTGCTTCTCTAATATGAATTTGTGAAAAACCATATCTTTACCTGTCATACAACTCCAATTCCAATGAAGTTGGGACGTTGTGTAAAACATAAATAAAAACAGAATATGATGTTTTGCAAATCCTTTTCAACCTATATTCAATTGAATACACTACAAAGACAAATTTAATTTTCAAACGGATAAACTTTATTGTTTTTTGCAAATATTCACTCATTTTGAATTTGATGCCTGCAACACGTTCCAAAGAAGTTGGGACAGGGGCGTGTTTACCACTGTGTTACATCACCTTTCCTTTTAACAACACTCAATAAGCATTTGGGAACTGAGGACACTAATTGCTGAAGCTTTGTAGGTGGAATTCTTTCCCATTCTTGCTTAATGTACAACTTCAGTTGCTCAACAGTCCGGGGTCTCCGTTGTCGTATTTTGTGCTTCATAATGCACCACACATTTCCAATGGGAGACAGGTCTGGACTCTTCTACTACGAAGCCACGCTGTTGTAACACGTGCAGAATGTGGCTTGGAATTGTCTTGCTGAAATAAGCGGGACGTCCCTGAAAAAGTTGCTTGGATGGCAGCAGATGTTGCTCCAAAACCTGTATGTACCTTTTAGCATTAATGGTTCCTTCACAGGTGTGCAAGTTACCCAAGCCATGGGCACTAACACACCCTCACACCATCAGAGATGCTGGCTTTTGAACTTTGCGCTGATAACAATCCAGACAGTCCTTTTCCTCTTTGGCTCGGAGGACATGACGTCCATGATTTCCAAAAACAATTTGAAATGTGGACTCGTCAGACCACAGGACACTTTTCCACTTTGCGTCAGTCCATCTCAGATGAGCTCGGGCCCAGAGAAGTTGGCGGTGTTTCTGGGTGTTGTTGATATGTGGCTTTCACTTTGCATGGCAGAGTTTTAACTTGCACTTGTAGATGGAGCGACGAACTGAGTTCACTGACAATGGTTTTCTGAAGTGTTCCTGAGCCCATGTGGGAATATCCATTACAGAATGATGTCAGTTTTTAATGCAGTGCCGTCTGAGGGATCGAAGGTCACAGGCATTCAGTGTTGGTTTTCTGCCTTGCCGCTTACTTGCAGAGATTTCTCCAGATTCTCTGAATCTTTTGATGATATTATGGACTGTAGATGATGAAATGCCTAAATTCCTTGCAATTGCACGTTAAATCATTGTTCTTAAACTGTTGGACTATTTGCTCACACAGTTGTTCACAAAGTGGTGAACCTCACCCCATCCTTGCTTGTGAATGACTGAGCCTTTCAGGGATGCTCCCTTTATACCCAATCATGACACTCACCTGTTTCCAATTAACCTGTTCACCTGTGGAATATTCCAAACAGGTGTTTTTTCAGCATTCCTCAACTTTCCCAGTCTTTTGTTGCTCCTGTCCCAACTTCTTTGGAACGTGTTGCTGGCATCATATTCAAAATGAGTGAATATTTGCGAAAAACAATAAAGTTTATCTGTTTGAACATTAAATATCTTGTCTTTGTAGTGTATGCAATTGAATATAAGTTGAAAAGGATTTGCAAATCATCGTATTCTGTTTTTATTTATGTTTTACACAACATCCCAACTTCATTGGAATTGGGATTGTAAAAAAAATTCTGTAAAACGGGCCCAGATGTCCACCTTTAAAATCTCCCTCACAGAAAGTTATATAAACACTACACCCCTTCCCTCCCCTGAAAACATATTTTTTCAGCTTGACTATTATTTTACCATCATCAGCATTACATGTAAAAACTCAGAAGCACATGTAGGTTCACTGGTGGTTTTGGATAATAAATGGAATTACTATATTTGTGTTGTAGACATTGGGACTCACTGGTTCCTATCACCATGACTGTAAAGAAATCTGAGTCAGTAGAGTAAGTTTCTCTATAAACAAATCATCACATTAAACCACTCTGTAAGTTTCTCTACAAACAAATCACATCAAACCACTCTGTTTTTGTTCATATTTCCACCATTATACAAAAACTTTGAAAAATCAGTGGTGTTCCTTTCATTTACGAAAAGTTTGCCACTAGTCTACTGATGTGTTAGCATTGCTCAAACAGCAAACAGAACTACAGTCCAACTTTGGATTACTCTGTAGTCCGAGCTGGTTTGTGAAAAGAAGCCTCTTGGCACTGGCAGCGATAGTAGAAGGGAATGGAGCAGAGCTAAATGCAATGCTAGGAGAGAATAATGACAGTCACACTGTATGTGCAAGCAGAATCTCTGGTACAAGTGCAGCAAACCTTGCCTCAGAGATTTTAATGACTCCATTCTGGTGTGGTGCGCAAAGAGCTCATAGAGAGATGTTCATAGAAACGAGAATGTCAAGAAAGCTGTGTGAGTCTATGCATCAAGTCAGTATATACAGTACAAAAGAACTGCATTTTGGAATTTTAATAAATCATACCACTTTGTACCACATATCGTAGTGTACATTTTTTGTATTTATATAGAAACCAGGGTTTTGAACAATTTATAGGATCCTTGTCAAATACTATCATAGCTTTCTTAATAATAGGAAAACTAAAACTGAACCCCAATAATCTTAACTAAAACTCCTAAGCTGAAACTAAACACTTGCTTTTCAGAAAATAACAAACTAAAACTAACTTTTGTATTTGTGGTCAGGGCAGCTCATTTAAGAGGGGAAGAAGAAATCTAAAAATGGTGATTGTACAGTATGTTTCTGAGTAATACTTTTTCCCAACCTGTAATTATCCTCAGTAATTTTAAATACACTAGCTACTTTAGGTTGTCAGTTAGTGCTGTTCGCTGTAGACAAACATGCATGTTTGCCTTTATCATAACATATTTTTATTTGCCATTTCAAAATTTAGGTCCCATGTCGGAATTATTACACAGTATTTTAAGTGGCTATGCTATTTAACAACGACTCTACGGATGTGGTGACAGTGCTGTCTACCTGCCTATCTACTTAACAGATATAACTTTAAAACCACCTCCTTGTCTCTACACTAAGTGTCAGTTTTATCAGCAGTTTTATCAGCTACCATTTACCATAGACAAGTTTGTAGTTCTACGCTTTGTTGCTCTGCATACTTTGTTAGGCCCCTTTTATCCTGTTATTTAATGGTCAGGACCCCTACAGGACCACCACAGAGCAGGTATTATTTGATTGGTTTATTACTCTCAGCACTGCAGTGACAC
The DNA here is from genome assembly GCF_015220715.1 of Pygocentrus nattereri. Lineage (NCBI taxonomy): Eukaryota > Metazoa > Chordata > Actinopteri > Characiformes > Serrasalmidae > Pygocentrus > Pygocentrus nattereri. The sequence goes on from NC_051228.1 coordinate 7,538,522, forward strand.
TGATGGGGGTAGTCGTGGGCTGGAGGTTAGGGAACCAGCCCTGTGACCGGAATGTTGCCGGTTTGATACCCTCGGCTGATAGTCCATGACTGAAGTGCCCTTGAGTGAGGCACCTAACCCCCAATTGCTCCCTGGGCGCCGTGGATAGGGCTGCTCACTGCCCCCTAGTGTGTGTGTGTTCACTAGTGTGCATTTATGTGGGTGTTTCACTACATGGATAGGTTAAATGCAGAGGTCTAATTTGACAAATGGTTGTAAATTCTATTGGTGGTGTGTTTAGTGTGTGTTGTGCTGGTACGACTGGACCAGATGTTTTTAAACACCTCAGTGTCGCTGCTGAACTGAATAGTTCACCAGCCAATAATACCCAGACAACAGCATCATGTGGGCAGCGTGCTGTGGCCACTGATGAAGGACTAGAGGATGACCAACACAATCTGCAGCAACAGATGAGCTAGTGAGACCAATATGGGGTTTAGAAGAAGAGAACCACCTCTGCACGTTTCAGTGCTTGTACAAGCTAAAAATAGGACGTAAAATTATTGTAATTGTAGACTATGATTTTAATATTTGACCAACAATGATATTTACGTTTTTCCATGTTTTGGCAAAAGATATATGTGATGCTGACATATTGTACTACCTTAATTAGAGCATATCAGTACCAAGGTTAAGAATGTTAACAGAACAGCAGACCTGTTCTGAAGTCATGTGGACTATAGTAGAAAGCTGTAATAAAAACCTGGCAGACATCCAGCAGTAATGGGTGAGAATATACATTGATGGATACAGTTGATTCATGGTAGACTTGCATCCAGTCACATGTGGCCCATTTACAGTCTATTTGCTGTATATCTGTCTGAGTTGACATTAATATTGATCTGAAAAATTGATCACCTACTGTAGCTTCCATGTACTCAATTGCCTCATAGTGTCAGTGAACAGACATTTGTCTGTATAATACACGGCAGTAGGCTGTATTTATTCCAGTTGTCATTACAGAGATACTTGAACAAAGTTTAGACAGTCATGTAATTGGGATTTACCTCTTTCCTAGTTTTTCACATCACATCTACATCCTGGAAATCCCTTACTTCATTTAAAAGGGAGGGCTAAGTTCTTTCGCCTTTTTAATGGAACTCAAGCTGTGTATGGATTGTTTAAACTTATATGCTTCAGTCACAAAGGGGCTTGTATATTAACCATAAACCATAAATATCTTCTCAGTGGTTTGACTCAGTGTCCTTTGTCATATTAGCCAGCTAATATAGCTTAATATAACTTAAATCATTGTTATTGCAAGCTCATGATTGAAGGTACAATGCCACATCATTATTAGGCCTATATGACTGCTAAGTCAATGCCTTGGGAAAATGTTGGTTATCAGTGTTATTTCATCTGAAAATGCATTATTATTTAAGTAAATTAACTACATAAATTAAAATAAGAGTACAAAGAATAAAATAGTTCATTTTATTTTATTATTGTTTTTTCCAGACAGACACATCGATTTCTGGACCACAGTAGAGGATGGAAACCTTTCAGAAACATCTTTTTTTATTCTTCTTAGTGTTACCATTTGAAAATACAAATATAAAATTCTACTTTCCACATCTGAGGCATGAGAGACCCCCCCCCCCTCCATGTTATTATTATTATTTTTTAAGTTAAAGTTAAATTTATAACACGGCTTGAGCAAGCCATACAAGAGGACCTGAAAGATGCTTTCAGACGTCAGTCATTTCGGTCAGTCTCTCGCCGTTAGAAAGTCGTTAACGTTAAGGAAAAAAAACAAGGGCAAGTGTCAGGAATGGGCGAGGAAGAGCGAGAAGCAACCTATGCTGCCACTCTCCTCCAGCAGTCAGGAGGAAGGGCAGCCAGTCTGGACGGCATGGTGTTACAGTGGAGCCATAAAAATGACTGCTTTTAACATTACTGTACAGACTGGACGTGACAGCTACAAGAGAGGAAGAAAAAAACAAAAAAGGGGACCAATTGCTGAGCTACCCAAAAGTTGGCCCACTCATTGGTTAACAGTCGTTAGTTGAGAGTTTCTCATGCGAGTGAATGGAATTGGATTCCATAATTAGTTGAAGGGAAACTTGCAGTTATCGTTAACTGCTTTGAAAGCAGCAAACAACAGTGTTTGTGGAAATGGACAGAGAGAGAGAGAGAGAGAGAGAGAGAGAGTGATGGGAAAGAGATGTTGTGAATTCACCAAATAACCAGTTGACATTAGCAGAACATCTAGTAGGACACACCAATGTATATATACATTGTATGCGAACATGTATATATGACTGTGGGTTGATAAGTAGTTGGCCATTGCCTAGCACTTGCCTAGATTCAAGTTTTAAATGGATACGGTAGTATGCTCCAGACACCTTCCAGATCTTATTTTTTTCTTTTTTTCATCCTTTACATTTTTTTCCTAAATCAGTGGATTAACTAGACTAGTAAGATGTGTGACATTCATCAGCTGTAAACTGCTGTCTATGGAAAAAAAAAACAAAAAAACAGAGCCATGCTACCTTAAAGTCTAAGCTAGAAGATCAAATAAAAAAATCCCAAGTATAATAAATAAATGTTTTGGAGCACCAGCTTTTATTTTAATTAAATTTGTAAATGGAGACTGATGGAGCCTGACCAAATGTTTTAATTGCTTTGACAGACTATCGACATAGACTATTTATGTTTGTTATCTGCTTATTTTTCTCAAGCTTGGTAGATGATCAGTACTGCAGACAGACATGGACCAAGCAAAATTGCTAAAGTTTACAAAATACAGTATATTGTAAATGTCAGAGACTACCATTAATTTACTTAATTTCCAGCCAGTTGTTCATTTTTAAGAATATATCTGAGGAGATTAAATGCAAAATAAATGAATAAGAAATTTAAAAAAAGTAAATAAAACAGGAGTTTGGCCTGCTTAGATTGTGAAAAACAGAAAATGTAACCAACTGGTGTGACTGAACTGGCAGTGTGGACAAATATCCCTGCAGATTTCTCAGAAAAACTGAAAACAAGTCTCTTAAAAAAATGTAAGATATTTAATTGTTGGGGATTTAGGTTTTCTACTTCTTTCTTCATAATGAAAAAGAATCATTTATATTTAATGACCATTTGCTTGGAAATTAAATAAATAAAGTTCTCTAACATTGCACAGTACTGTATGTGTTAAGCTCTTGAATCAACTGTGATTTCTGTGCAATTGCATACCAGCCCCTTTCAAAGACGTTAAGATCAGAGTGATTTTGTACTCTTTATTGCTTTGTTGAAATATTGGAAAATATGTTTCCAAACAAATGGAAAATATCCTGAACCCTCTGCAGCACAGTTATTTCAAGAAGTCACAGTTCAAATTAAGACAAATTGAGGTATTGTCTGTGCACATCGATAGATTTGGTCAGCTAATAAAACATTTCTTCTAAAACTGACCTATGAAAGCAGGAGGAGCTGTTGAAAACTTCTAAAAATGCAGGTTCTCATTGCTCTGAACTAAGTTTGAACTAAATGTATGCGTATACTTTTTACTTCTAAGCATATTTTTACACAGAGTATATATATCTGAGCAAAGCTAGTACAAGAGATGGTCTAGTCAAAATAAAAGGCTGGTTTCCAGGGCCTATGGTAAAATAGGAGCCATGAAATTATATTTGATGAATGAAAAAACAAAAACAAATTCTGTTAAAGGCAGAGAACGTTTAAAAAACAGAGTGGTATTCAAAAATAGCAGTGCCTTAGGGCGACTGGGATATTTTGAAAGCGTACAAACATCAAAACCTTAGAGTTGATTAATAGTGCTGTTGTAATTATTATCATTATGAGAATCGTTTAAAAAAATATGATATATTTCACATAAAATCTTCAGAACTGTAGCTCATGTCCCCTTAGAAAAGAACCAAAAGTAAAGAGTTTTGTATTAGCATTTAAGGTAGTATGGCACACCCCTTTAAAAAACATTCAAGGGTGGGGATTTAAATAATGCCTTTTTTTTTTTAAAAGTAACATCTTACAGCAATTTGTATTTTCTTTTTTATATATATATTTATATATTTATAGTTTTTTGTGAGAGCTTTGGTTAGTCGAAACCATGTGAAATCTGCAAATCACAACAAAAGAAGAAATAAAGAAAAAACAAGAAGAAACAAGCCAAAGATTAAATTCTGCTAAAATAACCTCTCACAGTACAATATAATACAAGAAGGCTCTATCCTTACTGGTCCTAAATCTGCTACAAACTACCATATCTAGAGTAACTACACAACATCGACTAATTTCACGGGGCAGGAAAGGGGAGAAGAAAGGGATGGCGGTGCGATAGGTAAAAAGAGTGGAAGAGGTCAAAGAAGATTATAGACCACTACACTGGTACCAAAGACAGCATTTTGTTACAATATATGTTTTTTTTTGTTTTTGTACACACTATTAAATACAACGATGAGAAATAAAGAGTGGGTGTGGTGACTGGGAATGGAGATCATTTGATGACTGCACAGTACATTGTTATTATAATCATCATATCAACGACCACAAAAATAGGAATAAAATGCCCTGATTCAAAATTTGAAATCAGTGAAGGAACATCTTTTTTCCTTTTTTAAAGTTTTGTATTTTCATTTTTCGTCTTGTACATTTGAACATTACAATAGTCGTCTTCAGTTTCTTTTTTTCTCTCATGTGTTTTAAATTATTACTTGATCGTATCTCCATATCATGTAAAAAGCATCCAGCATTTTGCTTCACCTGGTTATTCGGAGCATTGGAGTACATCAAATAAAATGAAATCAGTTGAACAAAAGAAAAAATGTAGTATACATTTGCAGCAGGAAACAAGAGACAAATATACAAATATACATCAATCAAATCGTCATCACCTTCAACAATCTGCACTTTAAAATCGTTTCATCAAATGTCATTTTGTCTGATCCGAAACCAGTCCTGACATGTACAAGAAAATGAGCACAGCAGCTATGGTTCTCTGTGTGAACGTATTTTTCAGTGTCTTCTATTGGCTGCATCTAAAATACATCAATATTTTAGATTAGAGGTTGGCTATATCCGTGAAATGAAATCTGAGCTTGAGTTCTAGAGATTGCTTTTCGTTTTACTCGCTCTACACCTGGCCTTCTATTTGCCTGTAGCAGTAACATTCACATGAGGAGTCTTCATACATGAAATCCTATTTGAGGATCATTCAAAGTAGCCAACATGTGCAAAGAAAAAGGAAGTGGTCAGGTCTTTCCTACAGGTCACAGTGCAATGATTTATCTATATTTATCCTTAAGCTCAGCTTGTTACGCCTGTTAAAATAAATTAAATTTATCAGCTTTTCCACTGCCAAACGCACAGGACTGAGGTATGGTATAAAGACGTTTGCCTTCTTAATTCATTCAGCAGAGAACTGATCGAAAGAACAAGCTTTTATGCATTAGCTGTGACGTACACTCCAGATACCGAGTTCCAAAGTCAAATGGAACTGAGTGGATAAGACAAACAACAACACCAAATAACATAGTAAGTCATCTTTTTTTGTCTTTTTTTTTTTTTCTTTAACTTTTTTTTTTCTCGTCAGGAGTATAAAAGTGTCAGGACGCACAGAGTATTTCTAAAATCTCTGGACTGAATTCAGAGTCCATTTCTTTAACACTACCTACAGTGTGCTTTGGATTTAATCGTCTTTCTGTTGAAAATTATGTCCACGGCTGAGAGAAAAGACTCTATACCCGACTCTGAGCAGTGTTCTGTAGTCACCGGTTTGTAAATATGCTGGTATGACACTTGTAAAATTATTCAGCTTGAGTATTTACAGAGCGAGCCAAACAACTATCCAATAGATCGCAGTTGTCACCAGGGTACTTAATGTATTTGAGTGACACCTATATAATAATCTGTTAAGACCTATATTTTCTTTTTTCGTGTATACACACCCTGGAACAATTTCTTTGACACACCGTCAGAAAAATATGTTTTTTTTTTTTCATTCTGAATTGGTTATATGCAATGACTGGAATAATATTTACAGTTACATTTCTTTTTTTTTTTCTTAAATCTGAATTCACAATGTATTCATTTGAAAAAATGTCATAGTATACATTTCTTTTTTTTCTAAACAACAAAACAACACTTATAAAAAAAGGACCATAAAAATATTGGAGTCCTCTTTGTATTGCCCAAAAATAGGTAATTATGATCAACAATGAGACATCACAAGAATTAAAAACAGCTACTAAGATCAATTTAGTTCAGTTACCCTCTTGTTTTTCGCTGAAATGAAATGTACTGAATGTTCTTTCAAATCCTTATCAGTCAGTGAGTAGCTTTATCCTTTTTTTGTGCAAATATGACACCATAAAATCGGATCTTTACAATTGGTACCAAAGGTAATTCAGACATGACCAGCAAACACTTTTAAACTACACTCGTCAAAATGCCAATAAAAGAAAGAAACAAACAAGAAAACACAAAGAAAAATGTGAAAAAAATCGAAATGCACAAATGATCACAACAAAGAACTTTTTCTCAACTATGCAACTTAATCAACTAAAAGGAGAAGAAATAAAAATGAGAGAAATAAAATGCCATATAGAACGAAAAAAAAACCGTTATATGGTTACAATAAGGGTTGGGGTTATGGTACAGCAGTTGTACTGTTTTCTGAGATGATCTTGACATTTCTTTTGTTCTTTTCTTCATGGTGCCACCCCCCCCGTCCCGTTCACCAATGGGATGCTGCAGTGCTTGAAGGCTCATGACATCACCTGTACACGACCAGTTAGAAACTTCGGCCCATCTTCCCGGGACCTCCAGATATACTCTAGTGATTGAAAACAGGTAAAGGTCAGTTTCATCATCAGTTTCTTGTAGATAGTAAGCCAAACATCATAGCCTGAGCTACTGCTGCTCTTCTTTGTCATGTGCACAATGCTTGACATAAACGTGAGTAATCCAGTGCTCTAAGCTTTACATACATGTAACATCAGATCCAAAATTATGAAGTTTTTTTTTTTAACCTTCAAGGTGCCACACCCTGAGTTGTCATTTTATTAGGTGCAGATACCACATATATGCACATTGTAGGTTCACAGTTACTTATTGTAGGTAATCTGTTGCTGCACAATTTATTACCATCAATGGAAAGAGATCAGACCAGATATTAATTGGGTGGTGGGTCAGTGTCAGCCCAGCCATGACACTGATGTGGTAGTGTAAGTGGCCCTGATATGGCTGTAGTAGCAAAGCAGTGTTGCTGAGGTTTGTGGAGAATTGAGCGTGGTCCACCAACCAAAATATATCCAACCAAGCGCAGCTCTATCGTCAGAAACAAACAGATGGGCTATATGTGTTTGAGCAGGGCATACCAAAGGGCATACCAAAGTGCACCTATATGGTAGAGTAAAAACTACCCTTCTTTTATTTGATTTCCAGTCAAAACGTCCATTAGGTGTAATTAGGTTTTAGATCTATATAATCTAATGCATAAGGGAAAAATTAAAGGAAAATTAGTTAAAAAGTTAGATGTAGAAAAAATAATGCAACCAACTTGTAAGAATCAACTTTGGAGGTATGAAAAAATATTGCCAGTAGACGTTAAAAAAGTATATTGTGTTTAATTTATATTATATATTATAAATGATATTATATTAATTTATATTGTGAAAATGTATATTGTGTTAAGTTATTGGACTTTTCTGTTATTTTCTGCCAAATACATATTTTCCTGTTTTTTTTTCTGACAATAAAAAAGAATAACTTGTACTTGATAGATGTACTTAACAGAAAATTAAATAAACGAAGGGTGGCATATTGTAGATGTTCATGATAAAATGTCCAGTGAGTTTAGCTTTAAAGTTGGTAAATCAACCAACAACGTTTTGTATGTAGGACTAAATTAACAGTTTTATCTTGTAGAGTGAATGCAGTGCAATTTTAAACCACCTTGATCCTTATCTTTTCTTTGCTGGTCAAAATTGCTGTGACAATCAAAACAACCTGCACAAACACATGCTCAGAAATTTTCATGTGACCTCAGTAGCCTTTACACTGCACCTTTAAGGTGTAGCTATGTTTCATAACTGTGCTTTTTGACACTTCCATTGACAGAAGAGAGAATTCTGTAGCTCAGGCTGTCTGATGTAGGGTAGATGTAGCAAGCAATGGTTCTGAGTGACCACATCATTCCTGAAACACTGTTGCTTTCTCCAAAATTAAACAATCTTGTGAGTACAATCCCAATCTCAGCTCCAGTTCATGTCAACTCGTGACATTATTTGGTAAGACAGACAGCTTAAATCTTTGCCCAGTTTTTTGTTGGACTTCTTTTCTCTTTTCTTGTAAGGCTCAAGGTGGTAGACTACGCAGCCTCTCTCCTCACTCTAACTGGTGTCTTTACAGACAGCAGAAAAGTGGAGCACAATGAGGCAGAAGTAATCCAAGCAGACGGGTGGGCAGAGCACTGGGAGCTGAGACTGGGATCTGACTTGACACTCCACAGATTTGAAAGTTTCATTGCCATATGAGAGTGAAGTAGCATGGTACTGGGGGAGCTTGTGGAGACGGACGTAGGCCATGCACACTGCTGAGGCAAGGAGACAGGATAGGCAGGATTCCTCTCACAGTCTCAAGAACAGAGCATGTTCAGGTGCATATACATTGTGATAATAATAATCTGACTTTAGTTCTTTAGTTGTTTTCATTGCTGATGCTTATTCCCTTAAACAGGCACTAGAAGGATAAAGCTATATTTAGACATATACCGGTATAAAAATGTTACATAACAATAATTACCTAATTGTTTATCATGGATATTACAAAATACATGGATATTACAAAAAACGAAACGCTGCATGTATAAGAGAACTTGTACATATATGCAGTGTTCTGAGTGTCATTTTTAATAGCAATAATAATAGCAAATAACAGTACTGTGAAAGGCTTCACACTAATGCCGTCCCATCATCCTGAGAACGATAGAAATAGCGCAGGGAGAATGTTTAGACTGTTTTGGGACACTTCAGGGATGATTAACTTCCATGTGTTAACACAGTGCCTGTTAAATGTTGTCATAAAATAAAAGAATGTGCCCATTGTCCACACCCTATATGTAGCAAAGATTCATCCAGAAATAGCTTTTTAAATTATTTTACATTATAATAATAATTTAAATTATTTTAGTAAAATAGAATTTTTTCCACCACTAGCATAGTGCTAAATAATATTAGCCTGTCATTGTGTCTATTCATTTTTAAAAAAGATTTTTTTTTTTAGCATGGGCAGTTAAAAGTAACCATTAGATTTTTACGGACTCTCTGTGGTGTCATACTTTTAAGTGCTTAATGTGTACAGTGCTTAGCCAACAAGGTCACAGCAACTAAATATTTGAAACTCAGACTCAAATTATATTCCAGGGCACAAAAATATGATCTTGCTATACTTTTATTCTAAACACATAGGATCTTGCTATATTTTTATTCAAGCTGGTTTTATTTATTGTTAACCATCTATTTCTGATTACCATTACAAAGAACACTGATTATCAAGATATAACGTATATTCTATTATTAATATATGAACATTTTAAGAGTTATTGCAGTTTACATTGATTGTTTTGCATTTAGGATTGCAGTTCATTACTAGTAATAAAGTGATACATTAAAACATTGAATGTTTTGTTACAGAGCTTTTTGTAAGATATTCTCATACATATGGACATACACGTATTTATGGACCACAGTGTTTGTATGCATTGTGTGCCTGAGTGTATACATATGTGCTTAGTATGCATTACTGTCTGACATTTGTCTTTTTTGAAAATCTGGTAGTACAAAAACTCAAGAGAAATGTTAAGTAAACAATTTACTATTTACTTTTACTATTTAGTTTAATATATGGACAGTCAGTTTTCACTTTAGGATGGCTGGCAAATTTTCTGGATGGTTCTGAAAAAGGCTGGAATCTGGAACCCTGAAACCAAGTGTGTTGGCATTCTTTATTATTAAATACTGGCACATGTCTAGTTACAGTGTAAATTATGAAGTGAAATTAATAAAATAACAGCATAATTATAAATTATAGAAGACAAACACATGGATCCCCTGGCAGATTGATTACTCATGCGGACCAGCCAGAAGATATGAAAAATGACCCCTAATAGGGAGCCTTTAGGAGAGAGCAACAGTGTTGTCTTGTGTAAGCCAATGGAGTGGAATAAACTCTCTACTCGCTACAAAAAAATGCAGTGCATGATATTGCAAATGAAAGGTTTGCCGTATATGGATAACGAACAAAGATGCAGGGAGAAAGATTTGCAGGTTGAAGAGAATGACTGCATTTTTCAGTTTCATGCATTTCACTGTCAGTCTAGCATTCGTGCTGAAAGATATGGGGCAGTAGTTTCATAAAAGCGAGAACAGGTGGAGAGATTAAGGATGAAATAAGTCCATAAAGACAGACATAGAGATGGATAGAAAGGACCATTGAGCAATATAAAGGAAACATAATACCTCCACTGAGATGGCAACCGACCACCTGTTAGGTTTCAATGGTATCCATTTGTAAAAGCTGTCGCAATCAAGGGGCCCTAAAAGTATAGAGTTAGTGTGTCTGTTAGTAGGTATCTGCAGGAGAAGAGAAAAGTGAGTACATTTTGATCCACAGGATTATTCTGTCAGCATGAATGAGTTTCAAGTCATGAACAATATATCACAAACACTGATATGGTGTTTAATGTAAAAAAGAAAAATACTTTTATTTCTTCAAGTAAATAATGACTGTGCAAATTAACAAATTAACTTCATTCAATTAGTATTAGTCTGTGACAGTGACCACACCGAAAATTATTTATATATATATATATATATATATATATATAAAATTATGATATACATATATAAATAATATGGTAACAGACAACGCTGAGGTGGTGTTGGGTTAAGATAAGAGGATACTACAGAAGGCTGAAAGGTCACTTAATATGACAGCCAACATAAAGGATGACACAGGAGAAAGTTAAAGGCAGGTGTGTGGGACAAAGAACTGAAATAAATAAATATCAAGCAAAAACACTGCTAATACCATTTAAATCTAGGACTAGTCAGCATTATGCAACTCAACCAGTGCTAACCGACTCCTTGGTTTGCAAGTCACCGCTGACTTGCATCCACTGTTAGCCATGATGCTAACGGGTCCTTTTTAGTTTTATTCATAGTTTGCTATGTCAGCATTTTTAGGTAAAGAATTTCTTCAAGTGAGATTGCATACGATCATCATATATATCATTTACAAAGTTGTAGCCCCTTCATCAGTAAATGCCAAATTTCAGTGGTTCTGACACTGACTTGTGTTTGAGGTACCTTCATGGTTTTTGTCCAGTGGGTTGGGTATGAACTGGCTCTCAATCAGGCTGACAGGAACACTATTAAAAGATTCCAAACATGTGCCTTTGTCACTTCAACCCCTCCAAAAAAGTAAGAAAAACGAGGAAACGTCCACCCTCGTCTTCTCGCTCTCTTGAGCTGATCAGTCTCCCTCCTCCATATGCAAATCCTCGACACTGTCTGATTTTCTGATTGCGTTTGTGAGGCGAACCGCCCACGCGGCAGATTTAGGGGGCAAAACGGCAAACTGTCAACACGTCTTTCTTAAAAACACTGCCTCTTATCGGACCTGTCATCAGCCCATTGTGCTTGTGAGCGACGCGCTTCAGAAAGACATCCCAAGTTTAATCCATATGAATAAATCAAAGTCTGCTCTGGCAGGGCGCTTCGGGCTCTCTAATCAAGCAGAGTTGAAGGAAAGATTTTCACTTCGTACTCCCACTAACATTTGTCTCAGTGGAGTTACCAGAGCCTTCATCATTTAACTTCATTCTGGTTGCATGTTCACAACAGTGATACTCAGATGTGGGCCTGGAAGGCCACGGTGCCACAGTGCCGTTTTCCCCATCTAACACAGCTGATTCATCTCATCGGCTAATTATAAAGCCCTTCACAGGCTGAATTAGGTGCGCTGGAGCAGGGAAAAATCTAAACTCTGCAGTGCTGTGGCCCCTCCAGGGCCAGATATGACTAACACTAATAAAGAGTAATAAAACAGCAACTGTGGAGTCATCCGCTGGGTTGCGGCGCCTACAGTTCCGCGGTGTGGCTAATTGTCGACACGTGTCGCAGAAATAAACGGAGAGAAGCATTTTGCGTTCCGCGTCATTTCCTGTGTTAATGTGCTGCTCGGAGACATTATCTGCCGGAGCGCTGGACTCCGAAGCATCCAGGCTCTTGGCCCAGCCTTAGTTAGTCACATCACCCTGAGAGGAACTAACTCAACCTGAAACCGCACCACTCCACATTAATCTCTCATCGCCGAGCAAATTTGCGTCCAGATGCGTCCCCGTTAACGCTAATGCCCATAAATAAAGCTATGGACGTGTGGGCAGCATTTCCATTTTAAAGTGCTGCAGATGTTTAACAAAGTATAAGCCCGAGTCATCTGCTCTCTTGAATTTTTAACCATTGGCTAACATTCTCAATACGAATAAAGTGTGCAAAACATGAGCGAAAAACAGGCGTAGTGTTTCTGGCCTAGACGCAGAATGATCCACGGAACAGGGATAATTCCTTGATAACTGTATTAGAAGCACATTGTTCGGCAAATACAAAAGTGGTTGACAAAGAGCCTGTTCGGTTCAAAAGGCTGTGAGGGTGGGGAGGAGAGGAGGCCCAGGCTCACTGTAGCCCGGCACACCTTGTCATAAAGCACATCTCTGCCATAGAGCTGGTTAAGAGATGTATTTGTGCGAGAATGAGTGTGTGAATAATTGAATTTCAATTTGGCACTTCATTACAAATGCATCCTTTCTTTTTCCAAATTGAGAGCTGCAGCGATTCAGAAATGCGACCTGACATCTGTGACATTCAGAGACGGAATCTGTGCTCTGCCAGCAAAAAGCCAATTAAAGCAACTTTTGTGCCGCGCCGTGCTTTTGTTTGGATATGGTGTCAAAAGCATCTGCTTGTTACAGGGACATTTGAATTTGACAATTTGCTCATTTCCAATCATACTAGTCTGTTTTTTTTTCTTCTGCCAAGTTGTTTGTGATGCTCTGTTTTCCACTCCTCCTCAAACTTCAGCCGCAGTTCCGATGGATTTCAGGATTTCAGAGGCTCTCGATTCATCAGCACAAGAGCTTTTTTTCCACACGCGTACAGCGGCACTAATTCTGCTTATAGTCCGATTGAGACCCTCTTTTCTAAATTGCCGCATTGACAATAAAGTGCTTGCCTTTAAGTGAGTCATACAGAAGTGACACACAATCAAACTCCTCAGCTGCAAGGCAAAAGTAATCAAATCTATATGGGATTAAAATGTGAGGGGAATAAGAAGACAGAATGTAAGAGAAACAGACAAAAGACACAGAGAAAAAATTCTCTACATCCTGTACACTGTATTGAGTTTCACAAGTTACTAATTAAAGGAATACTCTATTTTCAACCAGATCTCTACCTGTTAAATCTGTAGCATATGGTTGATTACAGACAATAATTGTGATGTTTCCCTGTACTAAAATACCAAAAAAGTGGGTCTCAAAACACTTAGAAAATAAACGCCAATGCTGAATGTCAGTAACATTTACATGAAACTTCACTGAACACTTCATTAAGCTGTTTGTAAATATCTTTGTCAAGATTTATGCTAATTCATTAACAGCATAGAGGTGTGGATGGAGTTTTCACCAGGACCTGCCTGATCCTCTGCTCTGTGTAAAATGGGCATCAAGAGAGAAGAAAATAAATAACCTAGAGCTTGAAAAAACGTCTAAAGGAGATGATAACCAGCTGGTTATTGAAATGTATTTTTGTTGTCATGGCACATGTAGAGATCTCATATTTAACCATGTAACTTGCATGTTGCAGGGCGTATTACATTATGCAGCTCATGCAGGTTTTAAGCAACTAAAGTTGCTTCTAGGTTTCATTGTGTAAACCCATAAGTGAGTCACAGGGTTGGGAAACAGGGAAAGATGTCAATTATTGTCTGTGATTATCAAGAGTAGGACACAGATGTGGCAGATAGTGGTTACATTTAAAAATGCCAAACTATTCCTTTAAGTTAACTCTGAGTGACTCAGGGACAGGTAACTGGCATGTATGACATGGAATGTGAAATCTGGAGTTGGTGAAGTTGTTGCTATACTCACAGCAATGCTGTGGCTGAAGCCAGAGCCAGGCTGGGGGCTAGCAGCACTGATGTAGTTCCCCACAGCTGAGTCCTGACTGGCCGGGCCATACAAATCAGCTACAGGCCCTGGACTGTTGGCACCAGGGAAACCTCCAGGCCGAGGGGGGTTAGTGCCTAAAGGACACACACACACACACACACATGGGAAGATATGGTGGAGCTGGAAATCCTCAGGGTCATGTCAAGCACAATGTGCAATGATCGCAAAACAAATTTAGATTGCCTGGAGATTGACATGAACACAATATATGGGAGAGAATATGATATTGGACGTGTAAGTCTATATTAATTTTCAGAATACTGAAGCACTGGGAACTGTAGAGAAAAATAATAAAAAACGATACCAGGAAAGAGAGTGGCACTGAAATTCTGACTAATTACTTGAAACGCTATTCCATTCATGCACTCTAATTGCTAATAGCTAAAGCTTTCACAATTACATTGTGGATTGTAAGAGGAGCATCATTAAACTTGCATTAGAACAATATCTTTATTATCTTTATTTCTTACTAGTAGCGAGGGACACCAAAGGCGATTAGCCAACATCATATTCTCATGTGTGCTGTGCATAGTACTTGTTGAATTTGGAAAAATCTCACAACTCACCGCGAATTCATGCACAAGCACGATCGGCATGCAGGCAAACAATGGAACCAACATGCAGTTAGTCACAAACATGAACTGCTCACTGCTTAGAGGCTGTTTCTGTGGACCTGCATGAATCGTGGTACAGGAATGGGTCTTTTGGTGGCACTGTTTGATTTTTTTTTCTGTCTGTTCTACAGTTAAACCAACTAATGGTGCAAGTTTGGAGAAAGTAAGTGAAGATACTGTAGGTTCCTCCTCTGCTTCTTTTCACAGAATCTTATTTGACGTGCCATCATAAAGGCAGACAAAACAAAAAAAGCAAAGTTTATAAAATAATGTAGGATATTAAAGAAATTCCATAAATGCCAGTAGCTTTAGCCTGCTTCTTAAAGCCACGTGACCAGCCAATACAGCCAACGATGTCATGTATAAAACTGGCTGGACAAAGTATTCTGGTTACAATATACACACTGTAGCTATTCATTCATCACACTGCTCTCTGTAATAAGCCTCCATTTCCACCGTCACAACAGGAGCCTGCAAGCCCCAGTATGAGAAATAAATGCTATGACTAATATGCAGCGTTCTCAGTTGTGAGTCATGGACTACTTTAGAGTGGACAATTCTGTCCTGTCGGGCCAAATACAGGGCCAATTTGTCACTTCAGTATGTCAAAGAGACAATGTGTGCACAGATAACATAAAAGTTAAGCTGTATTAAAAAATGCAGTTTTGAATTCGCAGGACAGACACACACACGCACACACACACACTTTTCTGCTCACTGAACCTGCTTTTTACTCAAACTATCCATGCTTCAGCCACAAATGTGGATTTTACTGTTACTGGGTTATACTGATCTTTGTTGTCACATAACAGGTCCAGGCTTAAAACGATGAGTTGAAGCAACACAGTAGGATGTCAGACCCTTCAAAAACTTAGTCATGAAAGTTTTGAAAATCTGAATAGTAAATTAGGATTTTTGATACACAAATTAGCTTCTAATTTTATTAATTCTCATTAAAGAACCATATGATGTCAGAGCTCCACCAAAGGGCAGTGTAGAGCCTGCATCTAATGTTTTTGTCAGAGCTTTTTATCTGTTTAGTCCAAAGAAAAAAGCTTTGTAAATCACAAAAGACTGCACCAGGCAGTTGAAGGCAATCATGCATATCACAAAAACGGATAGTAAGAAGAAGTGTAGCCAGAGCACATAGGAAGCATGACAGAAATGAGCTAATAAACAAGAAGCAGTTCATTTTATATTGTACTTGTATGGATATAATGAAATAAAACTTCTAGTATTGTTATTCAAATATTTTTAATAATGACATACATATGAGTATTTGATTTTATTGTAATGCCTATTGACATGCTAAATGACAAATGTGCCAACTTGTTAATCTCATCTCTGTTACATGACCTAAAAAACTGTACCTCATCTGTCCTAACAGTGTAAACTTTCACACTTAAATAACATGCCATTTCAAATGAACACTCTAAATTTAAATATTTTAACTAAAACTGAGTTGTGGTGTTCAGTTTGTTTTTGGATTTAATGTGATTTTTGCCAATGTCCTGTAAAGCTTCTCCAACCTCTCAGCAGTAGCTACATACGAAAGAACACATCTGTGGGCAGAGGATGGATTCCTCTTGAGATGCTTCTACAATTCAAGCGTCTGTACCTGGCCTACTCTGTTCTGTGCTGTTTAATGAGAGAAAAATAGAGAGGCAGAGAGAGAGACTGCCATGTCTTAACTCCAGGCCTTTCTCAGGAGCAGCCTTACTGGCCTTATCTGAAGAGCACATTTCCTAATAGGCCTGCTTATTAAGCAATTACAGCCATTTTCAGTTTCAACAGTAATCCTCATTTCCTATAATTGGTGGATTCAGTTGAGGCAAAGCACAGGGCTCTCTCTTTCCTTCTCTCTCTGCAAGCAAAAGGATTTATGTTTCAACTTAAACCCCGGGGCTAGACTGCTCCTGCTATTAACTTTAATAGGCAAACATGAGTTACACTTATTGGCTTTGACTGGTAGCTTAGCGGCACCCATGCTAATTAAACTAGCAGGCCAATGGATTACACAGCAGGTTTTTAAGGCGCAGGTGACTCATGTGTCCTGCGCTGGTGCTCAGAGCTTGGGCTTTAATTTACGAGACTCTTTTGTCTCTTTCCGCAGGATGACAAAGTGGAAGTGCCCCGCAGGGGGAAGAGGGCACAAAAATGTTCTTTTCTCCTAGTTTCAGCAAGGTACTGTCCTCTCCTGTTATTTATTTATTATGTTTTTATTTATTTTTTTTACATTATTTTTGTTCGGGGGGGTATAATGTAATTCTCACACCAATACACACAGACACAGTCACACAAACAAAGAATCTCTGCTGTCATGCGATAAAGTGCTTTGATATGACCCCTAAAAGACCCACAATGCATCGATTATGTCTGTGTTGCCCAGGCAACCGAGATACAGGAGACAGTTTGACAGGACCTCATATCAAGTATCGCCTTAATCCAATAGAACTTTATCTCTCAGTGTTCTGAACCTATATTGAAAGCAGTATTACTGTCATATATTGCAAAGACTAAGACAGAAATGCGCATTTCTGCCTCGGAAGCTGGGGTGGGGGGTGGGGGGTGTTGGGTGGTAGGGTGAAGTATTATTTATGTCTGTCTGATAAAAGCTGGCGAAAAGCCAGCACAGCACGGTGAGAAAAGGCAGCAGTTTTTACAGAAGAGAGCAAAAAGAACAAGGCGACCTCTGCCAGCAGCACAGGACAGTTACCAGTGATACACCGCAAAAAAAAAAGAAAAGAAAAAGAAAAACTGGGCAGAACTCCCAAATGTTCTCTGAGGCAGTGTAGCCGTACATTAGAAACTGCTCCAGTCAGCCTGTTCTGTGTTGTGAGTTGGTAAAATCTGACTACTGTAATTGAGGACCACAGCCATATCAATGGTCATACTGTACAGCACTAATGCAGCTTGGAGCTCATAGCTTAGCAAGCCCGGCTTTGCTCTGTGGGGAGCCATTCGAGCCGAAATCTGCACAGGCTGGGCCCAGGTCCAAAACGAGAGATCTGTGTAATCTGCAGTGTAAAGCACGGGTGCTAAGATGTCTTTCCTTGTCGCCTGCCAAAGCAAATGAGGCGGGACGGGTGAGGTGAGGCGAGGCGAGGCAGAGTGCCTGGCAGGCCTCACAACACCTGGCTGGAGCCGCCTCGGCCATGGCTATTAGGACCGCTCTACAGATGGGCGACACCATGCAAGACTTCAGTGGTGCGTCATCACGCTTTAGAGCTTGCAACACAATGCAGCACTGAAGAAGGCCCACGGAGGGCACCGCTGAAAATGGCTGGCCAATGAGGCTTGACTAGCCGTAACTGTGCTGGGGGGTTCAGAGAGAGACAGAAGGGTCATATTCACTTTTAATGACATTTCAACTAGAATTTCACTAATGCTGCCCAGTATAGACTAAATGTATGCGCATCCAGGAAGATTTCACAGCTGTAGTTGCATAAAAAATAGATAACTTGGATGATAGTTTATCCTTATCTTAAAGGATTAAATTGCTACCCTTATTATTTAGTTATTAATCTTGAGTAAGTTGTATTATACTAAACAGGAACTAAAGTGTAAGCCCACATACTTGCAGTGGTCACCAGCCCCCTTCCTTAAGATCTACTTTCCAGCTTCGAGTTTAGCTCCAGCCTGCATCTAACATGATCTCCACCCATACTGATTCAGCCAATCAAGGTCTTTTGAAGAATGAATTAACTGGAGCAGCTGCGGCAGATGGAAGGAGGAAAGAGAATGTAGGAAGGTAGATCTTAAGGACGCTAGATCTCCAGGACCAGGGTTGGTATTACTGATTTAAGGGGTTAAAATAAGGTTTAAAGGAACACCGCCCAAAGACTAAGAAAGGATGTCTTTTTTGGATAACGCCAACTGATCCCTGTTACCTTTCATTTATTATAAACAACATTGGCAATTTTGGGGTGAAGTGTTTAGCATTTCTTTAATGCACTCACGCAAAACAACCTGAATGCAGCATGTCACCCATCTTCAACCTCAGTTCACACCAAACACAGCTAGACATAATACTGTGAGGATGTTCCAAGGGAGGGTCTGTTTATATCACAGAAGTGTCGCATGGAGGTGACAAGAGTTGACTTAACGTGCAATACGAGGTGACAGGAAAGGAATTAGCTTGTTTTCGTGCTGTGATTTAGTGCTCCATATAAAACAGTCTTTAAGATAAAACCTGAATGGAAACAGACTTTGTAGACCAGAAACTGCTATATAAGTATGGAACCATTATTATACTGACACTGAATACATTATCCTTGTTAGAAGGCAGAAAACATGTATGTAGCTGAGTAATGACTCGACAACATTCTCAAAAAGTAAAGTTCTTGAAAGTAACCATGCTCCTTCAGCAGATTTCAGATGCATAAGTATGTGTTTATGATAATGCTACGGGGGTGGAGAACGTGACTGAATGACCAGAGCGAGCATTAGCCGGCACTGCGTCATCCTTTTGCCGCTTTCTCCTCATGCTTGTGCATAGTACATGCATCCAGAGGGCACTGATGTGCCTTCGTGCCAAAAAAAAAAACAAAACAAAACAAAACAAAAACTAATGGATCTACACACACAAAAGAAAGGTTTCTGACTTTTTAAAGAGAGAAATGAAAAGAATTAAATTAATAAATAAAATCCCACATGCAGTGCATCTCAGGCAGGTGTTTGTTTATCACGTCTGATAGAACTGGTAGAACTCTCCTTCGCTGCTGCCTCTATTCATACAAAAGAACAAACGAGTTGTGTCTCTCGGCTAATGCATCAGTGTGTGATCGAAGAAAGACAAAAAACAAACAAAAGCAAAGAAAAAAAGTAGAGACCAAACGTGAAGGCAGCAAAAGGTCTAGGACATGAAAACGCACCATACAAACCTGGGCTTTTAAACTGATCCGGGCTGTGCAGGTGCTGCAGGGGCGAGTTGCAGGCGGATGTGGCGTGCTCGCTTTGCAGCATCTGAGCCGCCTGGGGCCCCAGGGAGCCATAGTCCGCAAAGGAGCAGGGGGCCCCCCGCTGGTCACTGGGCGCGGAATAAAACCCATAATCGGGGAAGCCTGGGAGATACAGTACAGGGGTGGAGGAGGAGGGGGAGAAGGGGGTGGGGGGGTCAAGGGGAGGGGGGAGTGGGACGCCATCATTTTGGGGAAAACTCTTGCATGGTACACAATTATGTAGGCAAGCTGTGTGTTGGTACGTGGTGCTGGTGAGAGTGGCTAAAGTTGGCTACATGGCGCTCAACGCTACCCATATTGTAGCCAGCAGCTGATGTGCCAGCAGCTATGTTTTACCTAAACCCAAGCCTGTTTTGGTTTCAGAAATTGACTGCAGCAGAGGATATAAAAGGGGGTGAAATACAGTACCAGTCAAAAATTTTGACTGTAGAATATATTTTTTTCATCAACATGTTTAAAAACAAACTAAAAAGCTTGAAAATTGTTCCAAAGACAAAAAAGTTAACAGCGCTTATGTATGAATTCATTTACAAAAAAATTACGTTTTTTAAATGCATCAGCCAACAAGTGCTCCGGATGAGCACTTCAAGCATCCCAGGTGGCATCTCATGAAGCTGTGTGAGAGAATGCCAAGAGTGTATAAAGCTGCCATCAAAATGGGGGGGTCTACTTTAAAGAATCTAAAACAAGAATTATTTGATTTAAACCCATTTTTGGTCACTGTCTAATTCCATAGCTTCATTGCATAGTTTTGCTTTTAACTCTTTAACTTTTGCTTTTTACCTCTTCTTGCATAAAGAAGTTTAAACTTTTGACTGGTCCTGTAGTAGGTGTGAGAGAAGAGCCCATAGGCTACCTGCCACTGCAGATTAAAGAACCAGCTATGGCCAACCTAGGAGGGACCTTGCTGAGATTAAGTAAGACTTAGTAAATGAACCTCACGCTAACTTAGGGGATCGGTAAGAAACATGACATCTTTGAGCACAATTGATCTCATTCATACAATAACATTCTTTAATAGTCCTTCTTTAAGAGTCATTCTCTTGAGAGAATGAAACGACTTCACACAAAACATAATTGATTTCAAACCTCACTGTTTTCAGAGATGCAGTTTAGCACCCACAGCCTTTGTGTTTGCTTCTGTGCACAGTGCAAGAAGGCCACATTCATGTTTACTGGGAATAAACATTAGGGAGGATCCACAGCACAAAGCGCCGGACCTCTTTGCGCCCTGGCCCGAACTCACAAAAACACCTCTTTCACCCAGATGGCAGATTAGCAACGCTTCAGAAAGTGTCATTGACTAGCGCGAGCTGCATTGACATTTATAGCTCGTCCCCATAATCTGAGGCATGGCGCTTGTATAAAAGAGGCCTATTAAAAGCTATTGGTGCCTCTCGCACCTCTTTCCAGCGCAGGAGTTAATCCACTCAAGGCAGGAGCGAGATTGGCAGCACAGGCCTTTCATCCTGGGGGCCCCCCAGGGCGTATTTGTTTTTCATTTGGGTCCCTAAGCAAAAAGAGAAGGCCTGCAGCCTCGGCTCACCTAGCCAGCACTGATTATACTGTCAGCAACTGCCAAGTGCAATCTAGCGGGCAGAACAGGTCTTCCGCCAGCACCATCGCAACTTCCCCCTCCATCCTCAGTGGCTTGCGGGCAGCACGCCTGCTTCAAATTACGGTAAGCGGCTGGTAGAATGGCATTGTGCCAATGCTGCCTACTTACTGGAATGTATAGTTCGACAAATCAGACAAAGCCACATGCAAGGTTTTATTTACATCTGTTTAAGGCCACGGAAAAATGCAGGCTGGATATCATGAATACAAACGACAGAAATGAAGGGGAGCGTGTAAAGATTACACATCTTGAATGTTCCTTCACTTCTTCTGCTTATGTTTCACTTATGTTTGATTATCCTGAGTTGTCTTCATACACGTATATACACAGCCTCAATCACAAGTTTGGAAACATCTACTTTTAAAAGAGTTTTTTTTATATACACTAAAACAACACACAATGTATAAATCAAAACAGTGTTTTTATTTTAGATTCTTTAGAGTAACCCTTCTTTCCTTTGATGGCAACTTTGCTTTCTTACCGTTCTCATTCTCTAAAGCAGCGTCACATAGTGCCTCCCTTATATATACATACACAAGTCTGTATTCAAAATGTCATAACTCATACCAGATGCTCTAGATTGTATGTACATTTCATGATGAATGGACAAGCAGAAAAGAAAAAAAGAAGAAAATGTGAGTTTTTTTCTATGTACAGTCATATGGAAAAGTTTGAATTAAAAATGAAATGTTTTGTTGATTTTCTAAGTGAAAAGTTACAACAAACTTAAATATTGTTTTTTTCCTGTAGAATTTAATAAACACTTTACATTTATTTGCTGATTTTAACATACTAGGATTTTTCCCCAATATTTTAAATTCAGCAAATAAACAGTAATTGTATATTAAAATATAGCAATGTTTGTTCTCTGTAGAGGATGTGTACTTATTTTCACTTTTAAAATCAACAAAATATAATTTGACCAGGGCATCCAAACTTTTGTATATGAATGAATATTGGACACAGAAATGCAAAGTGCTGGCAGTCCAGTGAGAAGTGAACTATACTGCAGTGCCTTTTTCTGACACAGTTCACTTGTCCCTGTGACGTAGTTCACCTTACAAATTTTTTCAGGGCAGTGCAGTACTCTTATTCGATGCGAACTCGACCAGGGTATGGACAGATCTTGGTTCAGTAACCGTACCATGCTGTACCACACCACCTCATGTTGAAAAAAACTCCTGTTATCCTACTATGTTACTGAGCAACACTTTGTCCCTAAACCTTCTGCAGGCAAGGGGCAGGGAGACGGTCCTACTTTCCTAATGACTCATCTCTGATAGGACTGCAGCAGCTTTGGAGACTGCACTGCCCACTGCGGCTCCTGCTGCTGACTCACCACGTCCGCACCTGCACACACACAAATTCTACACTCCTCATCCCATTGTCTGTCACTGTGTCCCTTTCACGTGCCTCCATCAGGCAGCTGGCATGCCCACACAGACACACACACTCATCTGCTCGGTGCTGCACAGCTGCATGTCCTTAAAACACCATCATTGCCCCATGTCCCCTCCGGCACAGCCTGCTCCTCCATGCACAGACGCAAAGGCTCCCAATAACTCCCCAGCACACTTTAAAGTTATCAAATCAATGACTTGATACCTTGATAATATTTGACAGAAATCATGACTATCATCACTGTCAAAAGAAACCTCATATGTCAAAAATGGTAACCTTTCAGGGGAAGGAAACAACGGTTGTTAAAACCTATTAATGTAATAAGATTTTATTCCTTATTTTGTTCATTGTGGTTCATTCGTCATGACATTTTCTCATGATGTACCACAATGTGGTGTAAAACATCCACAGCATCCAGATTCTTATAACTGCATCCTCAAAGATTTGCTGCTTGTTGTTGGAAATCACAGTGCAGAGAGCATGGGACAACAGGCTGGGTCAAGCTGGGCCACCTGCTACTGGCTGGGGAGATCTCCTGCAGGAAGACAGGAGGAACAAGGAGTGTCTTAGCTACTCCGGTGGGAAACACCACAGGGAATAAAGCTTGTTGGATGACCTGTACCCTTCCTGCCCCCCCTTTCTAGCTCTGCCTACGGCCCCACCTTTCTGGAAACGTCCCGACTTTCACGGTAAATATCCATTCCTTTCAGCTGAGCTTTAATTGCCAAACATTAAAAAAGAAAGAAAAAGGAGAGAGAGATTTTTTTCTGTTTAATCCACTTTCAACGTGCATGCAAATAGCCCGTCGCCCTTGAGTTTCAAAGTGGGTTCCGTGCTCCTCGCTAATTAGACAAGCTTCCCCGGCTTCCTCTCCTCTTTCTAATTAGAATCTTTAATAACAAACAAGCGCCGACCTTTACAAAAGGCTTCGCCACAATCTCCTCCATTAGTTAAACGGATGAGGAGGGAAGGGGTTAGAGAACGAACCCCCTCACCCCCCTGTCACACACCACCACCACCACCAAAGCGCCATCCAAGATACTTGGGCCTTGCCAGCGGGCCACAATAGCAGCTTCCTGTTGCAATCTGCGTGAAGCGGAGGATCGGGGGCGATAGTGGGAGGGAAGCGACAGGACACAAAGACGACATCGGCAGCGCACAACAAATACACATGGCGGCTTTGTTTGCTCTGACACGGACAATTAGCCCTCAGCTGCCGGCGTCTCGCAGCCGGGAAGGTCTTATCTAATAAAGGCAGGCAAAATGACTTTTATTGTTCAGGTAGATTGCCTCTAATGATAGTGCCATCAGTGTAAAAGGATATGAATAAAAATGGGGCTGGGTGGAGGGGGGTGTAGGGGGAAGAAAAAGAAAGAGAAAGTGGCTCTTCAGCGGATGGCGGGAGCACGAAAAGACACCATCTGGGAGCGCCGCAATCTCTTGATTATCTTCCTGCACTAATTTTCTTTTCAGCGCATACAAATGATTTACTTTGAGCAAAGGTGAGAAACAAGAGTGCGATTGAGCCAAAGAGGCTGTTTTTTTCTACCCCTTCTTTCCCACATCAAAGTTAGAGAAATAATGGTTTCTCTCTGATCTCGTGCAGAAAAGCACATGTTCCTCTGTGCGGGACCGAGCGCCTCGCCGGCTTCCTTTGGGAGCGGTGGTGATGGAAAAGAAAGAAAGCCGTTTATTTGTACGCCATGAAGGCAAATTTGCAGCATGCTAATGAACAAATATCGAATGGCAATGTTAGAGCTGTGCGGACATCTGGTGCCACGCTGCATCAGCGATACAACAACCTGCAATATCACAGGAGCCCCGTGTTTGGAATAATGGAGCTGCCAGCTTGTGTTGTGCATTAAAGCTTACGATCTGAATGTGTGTGTGTGCATGAGAGAGTGTGTGACTCTAAAACAAATGAGGTCATAAAGGGAAATGAATGCAACAGTTTTCCCTTCATTCTTATCACTTTCAGGAGCATCAAAACGTCAGAGAAACTCAGATGACACTCGAATGGAACAGATGAAAAGAAAAAATGAACTGCAAGTCTTTGGTGCACTAGAGTCTCAAGGACACTTGCTAAGAGGCACATAGAAAAACTGGAAGCTTCCAGTACTATACCATGCATACCCTGTCACAACAATGAAGCCTGAAAGCACAGGCGCTCTCCAGTCTGGTGTAGCTATCTGACACCAGACTCTAGAGCACCAGGCAGCTATAGCAATAGCTCCTTTACAAAGCCAAGTCCTTCAGACGTGCATTATATTCTCCTTTTATTGTTCATGCCTAAGGCTGGGTACGTATAAGAGAGAGAGAAAGCAAGCAAGAGACTGAACAGGTAGCACCTTCACCTAGATGTTTGGTAGTTTGAAGCAAAAGTATGGTTCAGGATGAGCTCCCACACTCCCGCAGATAATATCTCCTACCGCCCCCACCCCCGATCATCCAATTATTAATATTCTAGCTATCAGCCTGGAACAAAAGACCACTTCTTCGCCATTTCTTTTTCTTTTTTTTTCTCCTGCGGTCTAATTGGATGTAATTACTCATCTACAAAACAAATGAGTAGGTCGGCGTTGCCGTGGTGACTGGATCAGCAGGTCCAGCAGTGCGAATCGTTCACCGAGCCTCATTTCTGCCGATAATTATCGCTCCTCTTCCCTCTCTCTCTCTGCCTTTCGCCCACCGCCCTAAGAAAAGAGGGGGATGGACACGGGGGCGGCCATCACCCAACATCAGCGACTGCTATTCAACTCTCTCCAGCTTTTTGCTCCCCATTCCTCTTTCTCGCTCTCTCTTTCTCTCCACATGCTGCCATCACGAGAGTGGCTCTCTTCGAGTGGATAAATGCTCCTCTCTCATTTCCACTTTACCAGATGACTGCCTCCGAGGAGGAATTCCAAACCACTGCCCCGAAAGTACTGCTTTTTCTCTCACTCCAGGCTAAAGGAAAGATAAGGAAGAGTAAAAACACACACACACACACACACAGCAAACAAAGCACCCTGTCGTGTATGAAAAAACACAAGGCACACCCCCCCCACTTTACCACTTAAGAGCCCGTTTGAAGGGGAGAAGGTGTTTAAGAGTACATCAGCGTTCACTAACATAAGTCTATGAAAATTCTGACATCAGTGCTACACATACACAGCTTTCTTTGCTCCTCTTTACTCTGTTTCCACTTAAATCCCTGGCCATCAACTGCACATCCAGGGCAGATGTCAATAAGCCTGTCATATGCCTCCCCAATGGGCTTTGCATTTCAGAGCAGTTATAATTAGCTACTTCATTTCCACCTATGAAAACCCTGCACAGGCCTGAAGTTAGCTTTCACTTTCCATTTAAAATAGGCCCTTTTCTGACTGAACGGGTGACTAATTAACACCACTAGACCACTCTTTCGGAGAGTGCCGACATTTCATAAATAATACATATTTAATGTCTTGTCATTTTGTGCTCAGAGAGGCTTGGCTAATGAAATTTAACAGATGATTTATTCTTGCATTCGCTAGCCTCCGCTCAGGTCTCCCTCGCAGCCCATGCGGCTTTTGTGTGCTGCCCGAATTGCTTCCGATTGCCTGGAATGCCACAACCATGGATATAAATCTTCATAGAGTCTAATGTTCTTGAGGCTATGGAAGCTTCCAAAAATGTGCCACACATTCTGATTGTTTTAAAGGTGAATAAAAAAATCAGAGGTTTTCTCAAGACCGGCTGCATGTGTCGGGAGATGAAAGCGTTCCTCAGCTGAGCACCACTGAAGTCTCTATCCCCCTTTGAAGCTCAGGATGGTCCCTCCCGGAGGTCCTCTTTGAGCATCTGCCCACCACAGCTGTGCAGAGGAGTCCATCCTGGAACAGAGGAAGGAGGGGAAGCAGCGGCCTCTCTAACCTTTATGTGTAACATTTATCTTCTCATGACGGGGGCCGGTGGGACCTGTGTCATGTGGAGCACTCTTGAACAGCAAAGCTGCGGTCGGTCCTCTTCCACAGGCGCATGCTGGCGAGGGCTGGAACAGCAGCTGGGATGGCTTGTGTGTGCATGTTAGAGTGTACGAGGGAGGCAATAGATGGATGCTTGTAGGGGTTAGTTTAAAGAAACATTCAGATAAAATCAAACTTGCACAATTCTCAACTTGCCCCAAATGTAGTCCATCATCCAAGACCTCTGCTACATGAAGTTTGCTTGTGTAGTTTTGCACTGAAGCAGCAAGGCTAATTTTGCCAACACATAATAGGAGCTTACATCCATTATTGTGTAAATAAAACTGCATAATAAAATTCTATGAATTAGATATTTCAGTTATCTTACTGCAGCAACCCAGGTTAGGAGGGTCCTCTGTGAAGTTGCGTTGTTCCAGTATGGCAGAACTCATTGGGACAAAATGGATAATGATCTCCATATAATGGAAAGCACTCAGCCAAATGAGAGCAACTCCGTGTCTAGGCAGCCATAGGCTTCATCAGGCCAGAATTGGGCTTCATACAACATCATCCTCCTCATTTCATCAGGATAATGTGGCCGCGATGGGCTGGCAGTGAAAGCCATAGGAGAAATATAAGCAAGATGACGAAGAGGGACCAGGAGTTTGCACACAGAATACAAACATGTAATATTGGCTCAATTCCCAACTGCAACCAGACTAAAAGGAAGGCTGACCTCTCCTGTGAAGAGGCTAAGCATGTTGTTGTTTGGATGGAGACAGTATAATTAGACGAGAACATTTGTCTCCGGCCTCATTAGTAAAAACAGAGTTCCTGCCACACATACGCCTGGTAATATGCTTTCAGTGAAAGCTGTGCGAAAGCGCCTGTGCTCGCAGTTTGGTGGAACACCGGGGTTAAATGCAGTGGTGATTGGCCATTGAATAAGCCCTGCCAGAGAACTGCTTATTCAAGAGAAAGCTGGGGGCAATGTTAACCTTCAGCACAATACACTTATTGAGCAGCAAGGGACAGCTGGCTTGCCTCGACTACACACTCTTCTGCTGACGAGAGGCATCGTCGAGCGCCATTCTGTTAGCATCTTCCCGACAACCAGCAAGTCGCAAGGGAGAGATAGAGAGGGAGAGGAGAAGGCAAATGAACGATAGAAACACACCCTTGTGATAAGGTAAGCAAAAAAAGAAGAAGAAATTATGTGGGGGCAACACAAAAGCCATCCTCAGCTTTAATGAGCCAGGAGGGGGTGGAGGTGGGGATCGATCTGGAGAAGAGACCTTGAGAGGTACCAAGAGAGGGGGAAAAAATATCCAGCGGATCTCTGCAGAGACACGTGCATTCCTCCAGCAGACAGCCTGTCTTACTGAGAGCGTGAGAGTGGAAAGGAGAGGGAGTGAGCCAGAGGACATTTCTCAGTGGAGAGAGAAAGGCAGCAGGAGGGGTGACTACTGTGATGTGTGCCAGCACGGCAGTCGGACACACGCAAACACTGTCGGCCAAGCTAGGCAGGCTGGCGGGCAGGCTGTGAGTGTGAGAGACAGGGCTCCAGAGGGCAGCGAACCTCCTGTGGTGTAGCCCCCTGTGGGGAACACTCATGCCTGCCTTCCGGTGAGGTCCAGATACAGACAGACAGGCAGAGAGACACTTTTGGTACTGTACTACACAGTCCAGAAGCCCTCTCAGATGCATATGAAGCAGTCCAGACCTTTTGTCCCACAGCAGGTCCAGACTTCCATTCCTCACATACCTTGCATAGTTGTTTCTTAGTAATTACTGAATAATTCGTAGACATTATGGAGGAATAGACAGCAGGACAGGCTGAGATACTAGGAATAAAAGGCAGACGAAGTAAAGAGACATAGGTTGAGGGACAGGCAGAAGAACAAAAAGAGGGACTGAGAAAGGGACTGCTGGGGGACAGGCAGAAGGACAGGAAAGAGACAAACAGTGGGACAGGCAAAGGGACAGATGGGGACAAACAGAATGACAGGTAGAGGGACAAAGAAAGGAACAGACACAGATGCAGG
Source organism: Pygocentrus nattereri (assembly GCF_015220715.1). Taxonomy (NCBI): domain Eukaryota; kingdom Metazoa; phylum Chordata; class Actinopteri; order Characiformes; family Serrasalmidae; genus Pygocentrus; species Pygocentrus nattereri. Next base: position 7,567,362 of record NC_051228.1, read on the forward strand.
TAGACGCTCTTCCTCAACCCACAGTCATTACACCATGTCAGTCTGCTTGCTCTCTGTGCTGGAGGCCAAGAGAAAACAACTATGCCTGAGGAAAGTGAGTCATACAGTTAAGGATAATGTAAAAGAACAGGTGCTTCTACAAGCACTGCAGTTAGATTTAAGGAAGAGAGGCAGGAGCAGCTGAGTAAGTATAACAGGGACTGCACTGATGATGGGGAGGAGAGCAGGGGCAGAGAGTCCCCACCCTCGACAGTCATCACTCGTCACTATTCGGGACGCCAAGTCCCACCCTGCACTGATCTGTCTGCTGATATTAGTCAGTAGTACAGCTGAGGAGTGTGAAGGATTGGAGTGTAGCTGCACACACACAAACTCACATACATACACAGCTTTTCACTTGCCCTTGCCACTCTGTGGCTAGTACACATGGATTATATCACGCACACATTTCACACACTAGCGTCAGTGGTGAATGTCACATACACAAACAAAAGGGCATTAACACACATTCCCAATGGAATTATTTTCTTGGCTGTTTCTACAATCGCAGTTCAAAAAGCATATCATCATTTTTATGAACATTTGGGAACATATTCAGCACTCAGAGCAAAAGGATCATGTTTCCAAAAGCTATAGACATCCTGTACTAAACTACAAACTAGGACTGTATCTTAGATCCATCTGTAGCAGTCAAAACCTTTAAATAACAGCTTGTCCATCCCCCAAACATGAAGTATCCAAGGTATTCACAGTCCGCAACAGTTTATCTACACTCCTTAAACAGAAGGCCCACAGAACATTTGTATGAATGGTCCACTTGCTTTGGGACACACAAGAAACCCCAGGAGCCCCCAGATCTCTCTGAGTCATACTGAAATCCTCTTGGGTCCGTGTTTGAGTAGATGCAAAACAAGGGTGGGCCAGTAACCATAGAGTACAGCCTTGGCCTGGCCATTCAGAGGGGTCCTGCTCCAAGACGGTGCTTAAACAACTAAATGAAAAGCCTCAGGCCCCTCTGGGCATTTGCCCACCGATTAAGGATGCCGATGACAGGCAGCCGGACTTTAGTGAGAAGCCATTGATTTATTTAGTGCTATTGAGGAGGACTGAGGCAGATTTGTTCATCAAGCTGAGGAGCCAATCAATGAAGAGTGATGAGGAGGAGAAAATTCCATTCCTTCAACTCAGTCTGGATAATAGGGTGCCACGCCAGTGCTGTATGCAGGCAGGCATGTGTGTGTGTGTGTATGTGTTTGTGTGCTGATCAATGCCTTAGTATGTGTAGGTTTGCTTGCTAGTGCACCTTTAAATATTCTTGTTTCTCTTGTGCTAACAAATATTGGGGGTTTAATGTTATTTACTGAGGGTTAAAGCACACCAACGTAGTAACTTAAAACAAGAAGAGAAACGGTGCTAGTGGTTTAGTTCTAATTCTATTGGGGTGATCCAGTTAAGCTGCCACTCTCTTATTTAAAGTGTGCAATTGTGTGTCTCAGCTTATGTCCAAGAGTATGAATATATGTTTGTGTATGTGTATATGTGTGCTGAAGAGGATGGACACAGCGGTAGCCACACAGAACACACGCGGTCAGAGCGTTTACCTGGCCCCGAGTTCTGTGGGTATGCCACGTAGCCGCCTCTTCCACGGGCCCCCCTACCTGAGCCTCGCGCTGCTGCCACTGCCGCCGCTGCTGCCACTGGTCCATACGCTGTAGCCGGGAAACCTGCCACACAAATATATTATATATATAATATACATACATTACATATATATGTATGTATACACATAATCAAAATATATTGGCATTATTATATATACACACTTTTGTACAGAAAAATTAGGAACCATTGTTTAAGGTGTTCACCCCATCACCCAAGTTCTGCATAGATGTTTGTTGCCTAGGTGGGTCACATTACATAATTGCCCGATTGCAATTATTTGAGTTGATCTCATTTATTTAAACTGACCACATATTTTCCAGGTGTTTGGTTTTACAGTCATATGTTTATGATGCAACCAGAGCATGTGAGTGGAGTGGAGCAGCGGTTATATCCACTCTGCGCTCAAAGCATGTAATCACTCTGCTCTAGCTCTGCTCTGGGTTTTCTATTTCCCGCTCCTCGATCAGGTCAGAGAAACCCTCACATCTGCACTCCATATGGTCCATTCCTGTAATAATTATTTTATGTCTTGAAAAGATGAACAAGACACTACATACTTCATTGCAGCCCAGTCACAAGCTAGAAAACTGCCAGGAGTAAACAAAGCCATGTGCTTTTTACACCAACTTCTCTAATGTTCGCAAAGTAAAATAGATGACATAAGACAAACTCTGTATAACGTCTGTAGAACGTTAGGAGTTAATAAGGGGAAAAAAACAGACCGTCTCAGTCGCGGGATTGAGCAATACTGAAGTGATTTCAGAACAAAATAAACACTGACACTCTGACTTTCTGAAAAACCACTCTGCACTCTGAGCAAAATCATGTCACTCTGCTCCCACTCCTCATTACTCACATGCTCTAGATGCAACAAAATGAATGTGCATTGGGTGCGTTTTCATTAGGTGACTAGAGGCAAATGCATGCAAATAAAAATTTATTTCTTTTATTTATTGAGACATTTTATGGACCTAATAAAGAAAAAAGCTCTAGATTCTAGCATGTTTAAAGGGGGAAAGGTGAGTGATATTTGTATTTTTGGATTTAAGCTGACAGGCCCAGATCATCCAATGGGTTTTATGGCCATGTGCCCAAGGGCCTGAGCCATTAGGGGGGCCTACAAGCAATTAAGAGAACGTAAACAGCTGTTTTCACTCGCAGTGGGAACTTTACTAGCAGCAGAGTGGGGAAAAAATTAACAGCACGCAAGTGTTCAAATGTAGCATTGCATTACGTTGCAAAGACTTCAAGTAGTCTATATTGGAAACATTGGGTGCGGACATCAAGTCAAAATGTAAACAAACAACGGACCTATTAGAAGACATCTGCATCTCTGACTGAGCTGAGTCGCTGTGGTATGATTTATCCTCACGTTTAAAATCAGTTGTCTTAATAACATAGTTTAAATAGCATTACTCCACCCTGGTGCTGAGCAGCTCGGTTATACTAACTTATATTTGCTAAGCCTACGTAGCTAACTAGCTAACACAAAACAAACGGTGTTCATCTCTAACTTCTAGCACTCTAGTTCTCTCCAAACTGTTTACTGGAAGGTTCTTACAGATCTCACTCTTTTTCTCTTTCTTTTTTTCCAGTTTGAGGTGGAATAGCAGAGCAACATGGTGCATCAGAAACGGCGTTTTGTATGAGGCTCTCAGCTGGTGTATGCAGCTTCAGTGATTATAACGCAAGCGTTTTAGTTTTGTTGTCACTAGCTCCCGTCATTTGCTGTTATAACACAGTGTTATTTGTAATTTTGTTATGGCTGATCATAATCCTGATGCTTTCCAATCCATTCCACTATTCACCATTTACCACTGAAGTATAATATGGCCAAAAAATTTGCTATCTTACTTTTGAGTTGTCAGACACCAGGCCTGGATCATCATGTTATTGGCCCCTGGGCAAACATGTTTTTGGGGCCCTTTCCTTTTGTGGCTGGTCAGTGATATTTTTTTACGATATTACAGCAGGTTAGGCAGTTTATTTTGTACCACAACCGCAGCATACTAACCATAGTGTTGGTGGGCACATCACCACTTTGTGTTTTTTTGAACAAAAAGATGAACAAAAAGACAACTCAATTATTAATAGCAATTATTTATATCACGGTTAATCATCATATAAAACATCCTGATAGTGACAGGCCTAATGCCTCCACTGCTCAATCGCCAGTAACGTAGTTTCTTTGTTACGTGGAGACAGAATTCAGACGAATGACATGTGCAAAGAGGTCGGGTTTAATCTTTGCCAGAGGGAAAACCAGAATCGTAGTCAATACTCAGTCCAGCAAGTCAAAACACTGATCCAACAAGAGAAGCGACAGTAAAAAAAAAAGGATAAGGCAAAAACTTGAGTAATGTGAAGACAAAGCAAAGGTCGAAAACACAAGGAGGCAAACATCAACAAACCGCTCAGTAGATCACAGTGATACAATATTTCGCAATGTTCCTATTCTAAGCCCGGGCTTAAATCCTAACTAGTAAGGTCATATGACCTAGTCCACAGGTGATCCGCGTTAGTATTCTGGGGATTGTGAACACTGATAGGAGCGCCGTGCTTTGCTGTCAGTCACGTGAGTCCCCTGTGACTCCTGGGAAATGGAGTCCAGACTCATGTCCGCTGAATGCGTGACATTCTTCTTTTACCTTGTAGCTTTTAGTTAGTTGATACCATATATATATATATATATATATGGATGTTACTGTATTGACCAATCAGTGCTTCAGTGAATTGAGCTCATGATGTAACTGATGATATTAACGAGTCTCTGCGGCGGCTGTGAAGGTGTCAAGGAAAAATATGGACCCCAAGAAATTCTTGTTACTTTTTTTATTGTTTTTATGTTTATTTGAATTATCAATATGACTTTATTCTAATGTGTATTGTGATAAACTCACTGCTGAGGTCAATTGTTTAAAAAATGTTTGCTTTACAATTATACTGTTCTGTTCATGGTCATCCTTTATTCTTTAAATTAATACTCCTGTCCATGGTGATTTTGTCCATAGTGATACTTTTATTTAGCACTACTGTTTTGTCTACCAGACATATTCATGGTAATGATGCAGTTTTGCCAACAGAAACAACATTCAGGCAATAGAACTGCATGTCTTTAATGTAATGCACAAAAGTGAATAAGGGTCACAACAAACACAACACAAGACAACAAACCAATGCCCACATCTATTTATTTCTTACTCTCAGTTTTTCACACACACACGCACACAATACTGCCGCGAGATCAGGGCCAATAACCTGACAGGAGGCACAAGCACAATCATTTAATCAAATGAAATAATTAGGAGAGGCAGAGACGGTAGCTGAGGTTTCGATCTGTGTAAGTTTTTCCAGGCCTCTTTATTGAGTTAGAAGTAGCGCTTAGACTACCATTTACTCCCTCCCTCTACCTTTCTCTCACTCTCTCTTTGTCTCACACAGAACCACATGACTCCTTTTCAGCACCATAATTCCATTCAACACAAGAGCATGGGGTCCTTGAAGGGGTCTGATGGCTCTTTTCTAAAAAAAAAAAGTGTTTCTTTCTATGACACACAACACACACAGCGAGCAATGGAACATTTCCCTCTAGCAAAAATTACAGGACTGTTCAACTGAGAGTGCAAAGAGGTTGGCTGGACCGCTAACATTAACCTACCAAATATTCGTCAGGCGGCCACAGCAGGGACATGTGTCCAGCTGTGACCAGGCCGGCCGGCTGAGCAGCACTAAAGTACAGCTTAAGGCAAATCGGATGGCTGTTTGGGCAGAAAGCTTCAGAAGAGATGTTATGCACTATAATTTCATACACAAGCATAGACCTGGCTACACACAGGGCGGCATAGCCCAGTCATTCAGGAGGATTACTCGGGAAGCAGGCCAGTATATGTATTAGGACTGTAGCAAACTTGACATTATCAATTAAGAAAAATGTTAATGTGGAAATTTTGTTGTATTCCATTTTAACACTATGAATAGAGTATTAAATGAAAATTTATTCTGAACTTGAACTTTCTTGTGTCCACTGGCACTCTCACTGCATACAGTAAAATAGCACAGCATCTGCAGTAAACAAACTTAAATAGAGCAATACAATTTAACATATCGGAAAAACTAAAAAACTTTCCAACATGTTAAATGCAGCATATACAGTAATTCTGCTTTAAACTGTGCTAAAGTGTATTTTCTGTATAGGATGTAATAACTTACGACATACAGCTGTGTATGACTGCATGTGTATATGTGCTAAATGCATGTCATTTCTCAGCCAGTAAGCAGTAGCCTGTAATATTTACAGTAAAACTAGTGTTCTGTCTGCTATGATATTTCTTGCTTTACAGTAATATTGTTCTGCCCTTCTTCAATTCTTTATGTTGATTCTCCTGTCTATGGTCATACCTGTATTACTTGTAGTACTATTGCTGTTCTTGTCCAATTTAACGGTTTCCAAATCCACCCACTAGATAGGACTCAGCCAGTCACATGATGCTATCAGCACTAGGAGGGTGAAGGCTAGCACAGGCTTCCCCGAGACCTGTAAAGCACCACTGCATCTTTTCAAGCTGCCACTAACTCAACGTCATTGGACAGCTGAACGTACTTGGAGGAAAGCGCCAACTGCCAGTTCTGTTACGTCAGCTAACAGACGCCTGTGCTGACATCACACTGAGTGGAGGGGGTAGAAGGGTGGCCATCCTGTCCACCCACAGAGCAAGGCCAATTGTGCTCTCTTGGACTCCCACCCAAGGATGGCTGTAGTATCATCAGGGATCGAACTCGCACACTCCTGATGATTCCTGATACTTTTATTCTTTATGTTAATACTCCTGTTCATGGTGTTACTGTTTGAAAGCAGCAGCAAAGGAACAAAAGAGGGCAGATCAGTCAATTAAATAAATATATAAGATATATATAAGTGAACTAATAATAGAAATAATCTTCAGTTGCATCTCTAATGAGTGTAAGTGTGGCTCATTGAAGGACAAGACTCCGTCTCAGTCATGGGTGGAGAAAGATGACTTATGGCCACTCATTGAGCAAGCTTGGCTGAGCTGTCCCAATGAGCACAGCCCCAGTCCCTCTGCTTCTGATGGCGGGGCTGAAAGATAGAGACTGGGGGATTAATTGCTTGTTACCGAGTGCCTATTATGCCATTCCACTCAGTGCGCAGGAATGAGGCCCATCATAAGCCATGTGGTTCACTAATCGACGAGAATGATATGTCTCAGCAGAGCCTTATGATCAGGGCTGGGTGTAAGAGTGGGCAGCGACTATTCTAGTTATCTCAGAGCAGTATTTCATAATGTAGTTATAGATACCTTATACAGTTCACATGTCCACATTTTGGTGTATGTGGTGGTGCATGTGTTAAAGAATGTAAGGTGTAAATAAAGTCATTCAGAGTGGTTTGAAGTGAAATGCACCATTTTAGAAAAACCAAGTCACAGAACCGAAGAACTATTCAATGTGGTGCTGGGAACCAAACATCTGAAAAGCACAATGCTTCTAAAGTTTCCCTCACAGAAATCTGTTACACAAAATGCTTACTGTTATGTTGTGTGATGCCTGAAACATTGTTCTATGAAAGCTTTGAGATAATGTTTTGGCCTAACGTGTGTTTTTTAAAAGCCATTCATGACAGAGAGGTGCATATAGGGCATTTAAAGGCAAAGTAGTACCTGAAGAAAACTTGTTTTTTCAGATTTAACACTGTTTTACCATTATTAGCATTACACATAAATGCAATACACACATGTAGGGTCACTGTTCATTTTGTATACTAAATAAAGTGGTAAATATGGCTGTATTTGCATTTTAGACATTGCAAGCCCACTGCTTACGATTACAATTGTGAAAAAATCCAATAATTACGTTTCTCCACAGAAAACCATTTGAAACCACTCGGAATAACTGAATTTGCATCTCACTGACTGATTCATGCAGTCTGTGAAAATTCCCTTTTAATAATATGACCTCTATGTGGTACCGCACTTCGTCTCACACATAACTACACATTTTAGATAGTACTTTTAGTACTTTCAAACTCCTTACCATGTAATCTATAGTTAGTCTGTAACTTAGTATTAACTATGGTTAGTTAATAACTGATGAAATTGTGGTTTGGGGCTAAAAAAGCAATCAAATCAGAGAGTTTGTACACAGGCACAATATAGGAACTAGCAAATGATCTTCTGTGTTTAACTACAATATCGAGGTCACTGTGTTCAAACAATGTAATCAAACGTCATCGTTACAGCAGCCCGATTAAAGACATACATCAGAGCAGCGGGTCTAAGACACCACCACATTACATTATAATAAATATAATTACAGGCCGGGTGCTAATGAAGGCATATGTCGGCATCTGACAGCAGCTCATCAGACTATGTGGGTCTGACTGCAGAGATGGTGCTCAGAGACAGAGCGATAGGGTGTAATCAGACATAGCTCAGCCAGCCCCCACCATTACCCCCGTGGCCCCCTGTCTACAGCCAGCTAACACACCAGTCTCGTTTAAAGGGACCAATAATTAGGATGTATGCCTGGTAAAGTTTTTGATGATGTTGTTGTGGGTTTTTTTTTTTTTTTTACATAAAACAGGGAGAGTTTATGAGCCAGGTGCTGTAAGATGAGCACTGTAAGATGTTCACAGTTAGACTGATTGCATTATTACCTTTAGGATTTGAATGGGTATTGTGTGGGTAATGTGCGTCATGGGTCCACCCATTGGTCTGACGAAGAACGGTAACAAAGAGAGCAATCCAGATTTTTGACTTTTTGTTTTTCAGACCATAATTCATTTCAGATTTTACTTGTCTTGAATAGTCTGAAAACTCGATTCACGCCTGTCCAGGTTATCAGTCATCCTGGTCAATGAATTGTCTAGTAAATGTCTCAATGAATCAGCGTCACTGTACGTAGATTATACCAGTTGCCTTGACTCAATACTACTGGACAGCTGGATAAGATTGAATCACTGTATGTAAAATATTATTTACACACTAGACACTTTAACTCACTCACATGTGAACCAGAACAAAACCAACTCATTTGCATGTTTCAGCAGGTGATGTTTCTTAAATCTCTTACTGTGCAAGTTCTTGTTTTGTTGGTGCCTTGGCAGTGCTGTAACTAAATATGGTCATGCCAATAAAGTTTATTGACTTGAGCCCAACTGAGAGACAGAGAGCCAAGGAGAGAGTGATGGAGAGATGAAGACAGAGAAAGAGAGAGACTGAGATATTATAAAGCACAAAAGAATCTATATCTCTATTTCTACAACAGTTCTGGTGAATGTGAAAATTTATTTTGGAGCATTTCTATTCCTCATTCATTCATCATAGAAGTGTATATATATATATACACATACACACACACACACTTACAGAGAAAACTGCAGATACACACACACACACACACACACACACACACACACACACACACACACACACACATATATATATATATATATATACATACACACACACACACATCCTCAGCAAATTAATTTCATTGTTTCAGTTTCATTGCATGTTTCAGCCTGGCCTGCTTTTTGAATGAGGCACAATACAAGGCAGCCAATCAGAACAGAGGTTGTTTACATAGTTTACAAGTCACAGATCAGTCACAGTCAACAAAAAACAGCCTGTTTAATTCTGAGAAATAAAGATTAAAGAGAGGTTGGAAAATAGTCAAGTAAAAATGAATTACTGACATACAAACCACACAAACATCTTGAGTGGATCTCAAGAAAAAAATTTTTTAAATGTAATATACGGACCCTTTCATGTGCTCAAATTCCTCAGGTACTCTATAAAAAGAGAAAATGGAAAAAAGAAATGAACAGCCTGATGATTGGGTAGGGTCACTTACAATCATCAGCCCCTGTACTAGTTTAGCACCCTGACCCAAATTGCACGTTTCATTTCTTTATTCTTATCCCCACTTAATCTCTCCACAACACCCAAATCGGCTGTAAGAGCAGTGCTAATATTAAATACAGTCCCAACACCCCTATTTCTCTGCAAACTATGATCCATGATCTATCTTCTCCTCTCCCCTCCTTTTTCATCTCTTCCTCTGCTCTTCAACACCCGTCTTCTGCTGTTGTTGAGCAGAAACATTTCTCTCCAGAGCTGCGAGTCATCTGCTCTTTCGTTTCCCTTTCCCCTGCCTCTCGAACTTAGCGTTGAGAGCAAAAAAAGTTCTGGTGAGAGATTAACTGTGCCGGATTAGGTGGGTTAATTAATAGATCTTGCCGGCTCATTGTTTTGCGTTGGCGCCGTGAGAAGCCGCCCTAGAGAGCCGCTGCGGCATTAAATCAATTTCATGGCCCTTTTATTACTGGCAAGATAAAGCCAATATTTAGTTTTCAGTTTTTTCAGCAGTGCTTTTGCCCTGTCATCCCTCTTCTCACTGTCGTCAGAAGGCCGCATTTGGACAGGCGCTGGGACTCCGGGGAAGGTGCAAGGACACATCTGTCCCGCAGCCGTGGCCAGGGGCCCTGGGAGAGCTTTCTGAACTGCGCAGCCCCTTGGGGGGCCTGGAACCTCACTCTGATCTGGGACAAGACAGGAGAAGAGGAGGGCGATCACGCAGGAGAGCACACGGGCTTCGTGCTCAGTACTCACTATTGCTTAAACTGGGCATAGGTATGTCAATCAGACTGTGCAGTATATCAGAGTGCAGTTATTTCAGTGAAATTAGCACTGGAACAAAAAACAACCACTTAAAGACTTTACCATCTGATATTGCATTACTGGTTGCCCTTTCCAGCCAGGGCTCTCTTTGGAGGATATCATTCAAAATATCATTCCTATTTCAAGCAGTGTACTGCGGCTGTTTAAAAATGACAGCACTAGACCTACGAGGCTGAAGTAGCTAACATGGCTATTTAAACAGTGGCATGCAGCACTGCATTCTAATTGTGTTGTTTAGTATGCTGTTTCTATATGTGTAGCATGTAGCATATCGCTGTTGTCAAAAGAAAAACACGTATCTCCAAAATGGTAACTTTACAGGAGAAGAAAAAACCTACTTTACGTTTTTCCAAATCATTTTGGGCTGTTTTATTTTGTCCATTCATCATGAAAGTTACAGACAATATAAAGTTTTCCTCAGACAGCAGCGTTATGTTTCTGACAACAGCCCTACCCTTGCACAGGCTGAAATGTGCCAACCAACCCCAAGATCAATATGCCAACTTACCAAACCCCTACCAGGACATAACTCTGTATTTATTTGATGTTAGCTAGCCAGTGTTACCATCAGAGTCTAGCTGACAGCAATTTCTACTGACTAAAATTGATATATTTTCAATATTGATCTTTCAAACATTCCTAGGTGACATTTTATTTTGAATGTCACATACTTTTTTTAGTTGTTGCAAAATGTTGGTCAAGACATTTCTGTAAGAGCGCCTCTTACTGATCCAGATTAACCGTGTCCACCAAACCCTTTCCACGTTACAGATGTGGCAGATAGAGATGAGGTTGAAAAGCACTGCAGTAGTCCTTTATAGTGTGTCACTGTTCTGACAACAGAAGGTAAAGTCAGACAGCAGCGTAAGTTTTACATCCCTATCCCTCTTCTCTAGAAACAGTAAAGCCTGGCTGCTGAGCTCAGAGGCTGCTGGTGAGCGGGGGGTAAACTTTGCAAGCCCAGCGCCGGCGCTCATAAAAAGAGGATCAATGGTAAATACAGCCGGGGTTTCCACAGCCAGCGCACATCCCCTCCCTCCGCCTGCCCACAGGGTCGTGGGAAATAGAAAAATAGCCCCTCTCTAGCATTTCCTTTACCAGCCTCTTTGAAAAGAAAGGAAGGAAGGAAAAATAAATGTAAAAAAAGAAAACATGACAAATAAGAATAGTGATAGGAGGGAAAATAGCTATTGCTATCTTTTCATCTGCGGATTGACAAGTGGCCCATTGTCAGGGTGTTTCGGCGCAACTTGGTGGCTTTTGTTGTTTTGAGAAAAGCTCTGAGGAGCACTATCAAAGCTCCAAATCAGCGAGCGGCCCTGAGCCCAGCTGGCTCTTACAAGGAGTGTGGAAGGCACAGAGCTCATCTTCACATACACACAGTGCAGAGAAAACAAGCCAGGAAAACACACACAAAAATGCCACCCGAAGGAGCACATATGGAAGCCAAGACGTGCTCATACACAAGTGTGCTTGTGAAGATGTTCATTGAGCATCCTTAACGCTGTATATTTATGAGTGTGTGTGCATGTGCGGAACATGTTTCACAGGTGAAATATCTGACTCGAAATGATCCCTTTTGGCAGTGATCTTTTTCTATAAGCACGTGGATTTTGACAGCCATTCTGAAAGCTAGGTAAAGGATAGACAGGCTTTATGCTTGTAAGTGTACACAGTTGATGTACTGTTGAAATTGATAGTATAAAAATGTACACACTTTCCCCTTTACCCCAAATGTAGTTGATCAGCCAAGACTTGCTTGGTGTGTCAAGTTTGCTTTATTAGCCTGGCTTTACACTCTGAAACTTTCATGCAAGTAGTTGCATGTTGTGAAGTGCATGAATCCATTTCTGTGCAACTTGATGGTTAAACTGGCCTTTTTGGTGTTTGCTTCGAAATATCAGAAACGAATACGGTCAGCTTAACACACAGCAATTCAAAAATGACGTTGCATGCAATTTCAGCTTAATGCACAGCAATTCAAAAACAACTGAAGTTGCATGCAACATATTTAATTACTGGAGTAGTAATCTGTCTATCTGTCTATCTAGAAATGATCCCATTTGTCAGAGTGAGCTGGTAAAGTGCAGGTAACATAATTTGGTTATGCTTACTGCACTAATTATCTATCCAGGGTTTTTACTATATATTTAATTTTTAAATTTGGTCTGTATATTAGGCTTTTCAAATGTGATGTTTTATTGTCCATTGATCTGGTGAAACCAATTGTTTGAAATGATCTTGACTGATATGATCATGTGACACTTCAGCACCCCAATGAAACATCCTTCACCAGGTTCAGACACTTGAAACTTTTGCTATAGTGTTTCAAGTAAATTGCAGAACAATTTACATATGCAGTCGAAATTTCATTTAAACTACAAGCTGATGGAAAGTTTCACCGTGTAAAGCCAGCCTTACTTTTGCAGTGGAGCTACGCGGCTTACATGGCTTACAAGTAATGAAAGCCTATAGCCTCTCAAATACTTTTTTAAGTGGTTTCTGATAATGTGATCTATAAAAATGGCCAAAAGAAAATATTATACAGCTAAAAACAGTAGCAGCAACCACTGTGACCTTTTCGCCAAACTACTTCTTTGCTGTGACTACAAATAAGAAGAAAGGGAGGACGTTTCTACAAAAACCCCAAACACCTCTTTCCTGCATTAACAACTGTTCCAGACAGCAGATCGTCTACCGTGTGTCTATATTCGCCACCTCCGTAATGGCATGTCATTTCTGTATGTGAAAGCGTACGACAGGCACCGTCTCCCAAGCCAAAACTGGTGTATGAACTCATCAGTGGCAGAGGCCTGCAAAACACGGGGCCAAGGTGTAATTTATGACGCATTAGCGCACACTTACACAGCTGGATACGCGTGGGGTGGCGCTCCGAGCTGCGAGTGTAATAAGGCTATTGCGGAGCTGTGATGTATGACTCTCAGCCCGCATTACTCGCTCATTACCGTTCGGCCAGCCATGCTTTATGGAGGTGACTTACTCTCGCCCGCCCAAGAGCCACATTCACACGTATCATAAAACATAAAAACTTTGCGGGCCCCTCAGACCGTGCCGGGCCTTTCCGTGTCTGGGAGCAGCCGAGCGGGCAGGACGGCGTCCTCTAAAATAAATAATTTCTTGCTCCGGCGCCAAAAACAGAGCCGGGTTATAGCGAGTCCGACCTGTGGCTAATGGAAGACTCGTCACGTCAAGGTTATGGCTTCCCTCTCTTTCTCTCCTTTTCTCTCTTTCCCTCTCTCTCTGGGTCTTTTTTGGCCTGGCAAGCTAGGACCAGTGTGGGGCTTTGTTAACTAGAGATATTTCTGTGGTTTTGCTTTACTATTTAAATGTACATATTTACATATTTATGTAGTTAGCTAGGCAATGATGCTTTCACATTTGATTTCCATTGTATTGTCCGCACTTCTGACTTTTTTCTGGTAGAGTACATTACACATGTACTGTTTAAACAAAGCAAAATTGTTGCACTCTATTGATGTGCAGGTGTTCTGGGTGTTTTAAAATATGCTTTTTACAAATATAGAAAACAAGCAGTAGATGCTCCCATTAGCAAACTGAGCAAGAATAACCTTAAAGAAATGGTTCAGGACAAAAAAAATCAGCCAACACATTTGCTGTTCCAATTTTTCTTCTTGACAAAACTAGAAGTCAATAGTCATCCAAATCTATTCCTTAAGTACATGCCAAAAAATGCTCTCAAACCACATTCAGCTCTTCATTAAGTTTGTGCAGGCTTGTTGATGTGGCTTAGGATATAGTATGACTTACTGCGAACTGTAAAAATGAACAAGTCTTTACTATGTAAGTGAACTTGTATTTAATGAAGATCTGGATGTGGTTTAAGTGGCTTGAGAGATGTTTTGCAGATGTATTGACAAAAAAGGTTTGTGACTATTGAATTCTAATGTTTGTTAGCTACATTGGTCTTGTCACTCCAGTGGTAAGTGGAAAATTGTGTAAATGTAATTTTTTGCTTGACCATTTCTTTAGAGGTTCATCAAAATGCGGCTCCTGAGCTGTGTGCAGCTCTTTAACCACCCTGTTGCAGCTCTACAGCAGAATAAGATTTTAGATTAAAGCAGCCTATAAATGCTAATTCACCAACTTTTAACCCTGAAGGTTGTTGCGCAGACTGTTGTTCACAGCAACGCAGACAAGTCTTGCCTAGCTAGTATCGAACGATATAGCAAGAAATAGCAAGAAAGGTTTAAGATAAACATGGATAATTTAGCTATAATCACTTCAGCTCGTTTCCTGATATGTTTAATCTGCAACAAGAAACTGTCAAACACTAAGAAGTTGTGAAGCTAGAGTCAGATTCTTATTTGAATTCTCCTGTTCCACTTTAAATTGTGCAGCAGTTACATTCTTGCGGCTCAGGCACCATTTAAGGTGGATTGGGAAATTGAAGCTGGCGAATGAGAAGTGACTTCAGCCTTTTAAAAAAAGTTGAAAGTTAAGAGACATTTTACAAGAAACATCTACTTTTGCAGAAAAGTTTTCTACTGGAGATGTGAGAGAAGCGGCTATAGCTGAGCTAAAGCTTAAAACAGAAAGTAAGTTTGTGTTTTTGTTTTTATTTTTTGTTTAAAGTAGTAGCAGATACTGAGACATACTGACAGCCAAGATGGTAAAATGGACATAAAATGTTGTGGCTCCCAAGGTGGTTTGATTTTTGTTGAAAAGACATTTGGGTTGAGACTCCTGCTTTATCAATATCTACTCAACTGTTCAGTGTAGCCTGCGCACCACAATGAGACATATGCTTTAAACGTCTAGAGTTTCATAATAAAGTACATCCTCTACTACTCACGAACACAAATGTGGACACAGCTTAAAGTTTATCATCACTGCAGGACATACTGAGGATCAGCACAGAGTCTAAAGCAAGCAGAGTTACAGTGAGGGTCCTCAGAGGATTCCTCCAAAAATCAAAGAAGCCAGAGAGAAAACAGAGAAGAGACTCCTCCCCCTTCACGGGACGCCCACCTTGTTAGCCTGAAGCACCACTATTAATTAGTGGTGCCACCTTGGCTCCCCATTCGTTAGCACCCGAGTAAACATTACTAATTTGTTATGCATTTTAATGATGGCCTTCTCCAAACATTCAAGAAATGTCTGAGGGTTGAAAGCACAAGCACAAGCAGACACAGTTATACAGTACTGCGCCGTCAGAGACCATCCTTCAACAGATACTAAGTACAAGTTAAGAAAATAAGATTCCTAACAACCACCTGGAAGACCTGGTAGACACCAAAACTGTCACCATCAGATAAACATCACTTAAAGCTTTCATCTTTGAGAGAGAGAGAGAGAGAGAGAGAGAGAGAGGAAAAACAAGCTGCTTGTCACGATTGGCCCCTCCCAGTCCTGTCCATGTGTTTGTGTTTTGTTTTGGTCTAGTCCACGTGTTTTCTTTGTTTTGGTTTCCTAGTCTGGCCCCTTGTTTTGTGACTCCGCCCCTGATTGTCACCACCTGTTTTCTACCTGTCCCTCATCATGCCTGTTGTATTTAAGCCCTGTGTTTGCCCCTTGTCTTGGCTGGTCTTTGTTGTTTGGATGTTTGATCGTGTTGGGTGTATTGTATTCTCGTGGTGTTTGGTTCTTGTTTGAGGTTCTGTGTTCATTTTGTCATGTCTGTACCTCCTGCTCTCCGTATCGGCTATTTGAACCTGGACCGTTTTGACCATGACCCTGGATTTGCCCTTAATAAGAGTCGCTTATCTCAGCGTATGCATCCGCCTTCACGCTCCCCGTGTTACATTGCTTCAGATCTGAAAACATCCACAGCCGTCCTTCCACTGTGAGAAGACAACTCAGCACTACAGGTCTGAAAGGATAAGTAGCTGTGAAAAAGTACTTACTGAGAAAAGGAACTAGATAAAAAAATAAGAACATTTGCACTAGAACACCAAAACTGGATGTCTGAGGTTTTATGGACTGTTGAATCTAAATGTATAAATGGCTAAAATGGATTGTAAGAAGCATGAAATGCAACCAACTTCTAAGACTGAACTTCCTTTTTCTTTGAATAACTTAATGTTTTATAAAGGGCAGACTCAAAAGTCTGTTGTTGAGGCTTCTGAATACTTTTCAGAACAAAATCTCGCATCTCCAGAAGGGTAACTTTAAAGGAGCTAGCATTATTAGCTTATAATGGATGTTTTTTCAAAGCGACACATTCCTGTTGGTCTGCTCATCATGAAATTTTAACAGAATGGAAAAGTAATTGGAGTTTTCACAAAGTAGAAAGTAGAAAAATGACTGAAATGGAAAAACAGGGTTTTGCATGAGAACACCAGTATGTTTTCTGCTTTCTCCTGACACTGAAAATTTAATAACTTGTGCTTAATTACTGTTAAATATTCATGATGATATCATGATGCAGCCTGGGTCGACCGCTTGAGTGACGCAGTATGGCTACGAGCGACACTATGCCACAGCTGCAAAGTCTCTCAGTCTGGCTGACTAAGTTATGCTACATCGCAGCTTTGCAGCTACCTGGGCCAGACACTAGGATGACGCAGCATTGCAGCTATGCGTCTGCCTGGGTTGGTGGTGTTCAGATACTGGAAAATGCTACCCCTTCATTCCTAAGGACATTTTGGCCTTCTAGGCTTCCTGGGCCGGCCTCAGTGATGCACCATCATTTTGGTGTGAGACTTTCCTCCATGGCTATGGACTCTTTCCAGTCTAGCTAAGTGACTATACCGTTGTCAGTGGACATATGGAGTGTGTTTGTCTTCTGTGTTTAGGTATTGCTGATTATGTACTTTCTGATTGGAAAGCATCCTTGAGCACAGGAAAGGCTGTGCTCAAGGATGATGATCATGGTAAACAAAGGGGGGTCTCGTACACACATATGCACAAACATGAGAACATACACAATCATTGTGGATGATAAGTCAAAGGAATGTAAGCAAGTGAGTGATCTTGTGTTTAAGGCTACTGCTGCTGTTTAAGCTTGTTTTATGTGCCACAATTACCTTTTTATTGCTATTCAATACAGGGGAACGAGCTGCCCTAACACACAGAGAACAACAATGCTGTGTGCTGTGCTGCCACTCTGAGCGTGCAGGCTGGTAGAGCATGTGTGAATAGGAAGAGAGTTAATTAACGGAGTTACATTTTCAGATGTATGCAAAAGTTGGGCGTTCCTGTTTGTGTTGATTTTCTAAGTGAGAATAAGTTAACACATCCTCTACACAGAGTATTTAACATAAAGGAAAAATTCTATATAAAATGTGTCATGACTTTTTCACAGGCCAAAGTTTTTTTACTATGTTAAGTTCAGCAAGTAAACAGTAGTTGTGCATTAAAATGTGCAGCAGTGTGTTCTCTGTAGAGGATTTGTTCACTTGTTTTCACTCAGAAAATCAACAAAACAGAATTTGGCAAGGGGTGCCCAAAATTTTGGATACAGCTGTACTACAGTCTTGTTATAAGAAGAGCTTGTGTCTCTTACATGGCAACTTTACTGGAGAAGAAAAATTGATCAGCCAAAAAATGCTTGGTGGCCAAATTACGCTTCTCCTAGTTTAGCACTGCAGTAACAAAGCTAATGTTACTAACAAACACTAGAAGTCAATAGTCACCCAAATCTGTTCGGTAATTACATCTCCAAAACCTTTCTCAACCAGCTTAAACTCCATCCAGGCTAAAATTTCAGTGTTTAATCACAGACAAAAGGCCACTTCATTCATATTTTTTAGAAACCATATCCAGGTCTGGCAACCACCATATGCTGTCCATATGCATCGGTTATGAATCAGCACACTATATTTAGAAAGCCAAACAATTGATGCCCATATTATATGCTATATATAATTAAACACTGTGGGCCTTCATGTCCGCAGACACACACACACACACACACACACACACACACACACACACACACACACACACACACACACAAAATCACACACACACACACACATTTATTTTGTAGTGTTAGAACAGTTTCATACGTATGTCTCATGCATTACACATATGTAAATAAGTATGTAATAATATGACCTTCAATTGTTTTATATATAACTGCTTTTGAAACAAAACCTCGTATCTCCATTTTTGTCATTTTGCCAATTTTTCAGTTTTTCACATAATTTGAAAATGCCCTTTCCACCCTTTACATTGTGCGTAAATTTCATGATAAATGGATAACAAGACATAATCTGAAACTACTTGGAAAAACTGGTTGACTGGTTGTAAAGTATGTTTTTTCCTTCTCCTGTAAAATTGGAGATACAATGTTTTGTTCAGACAGCAGTGATATATACATACCTTTGAGACATAATAATATGATCCATATATATGTAATTCCCTATATGTAATAATAATATGACTCATATATGTCATATATTTGTACATACGTACATGTAATAATAATCATAAACCTAATCCTTATCTTAAACTTGTTAACCAAAAAGAAATGGGCTTTGCTCTTTCACACACACACACACACACACACACAAAAGAAACATAAAAAATACACTTCAAGTGCAACAAATTTAGTGCATTTTATGGGTTGTGTAAGTTAGTTCTGTTTTTCTCTGTTTTTCCCATGAAGTCAGAACATTTTTGTCCTGAAAATGTATGAAAACAAAGACACACACACACACACACACACACACACACACACACACACACACACACACACACACACACACACACAAACACCATTTCTGCTCTTCATCCTCTTGCTCCTCTCCCTCCACAGCTTCCCTTCATCACCCTGCTTCCCTACTGAGAGGGCATCTGTGGGGAAACGTGAGATAGCCCAAACAAGGCAAGCTCACACACGCCTGCACACAGGAAACATCTCTAACACACACACACACACACACACACACACAGCTCTGTAGGGGCCTGGGTGCTCATTAAAACCTGTAAGGACATCACATCCAAATGTGTGAGGAGTGAAAAAGTGTGTGAGTTGATGGAGACTCCTCTAAATCAGAGACCACTTACACACACACACACACACACACACATTTACACACAAACACACACACACACACACACACACACACACACACACACACACACACACAAGCACATCATTTTCAGGAAAAAAAATTCTGAATTTGTAAAACATTAAAAAACAACATTACCCGTTTCCAGTTGTTTTCTGACGTTAAAGAGGGTTAGGCATATATGTAGTATATATGGGGCATTATTAATATATATATATATATATATATATATATATATATATATATATATATATAAGTACGTACATATATATAGATAATTTATATAGAGCGTAGTATTATATACAGTAAATTTCCAAAAGTATTCACTCACCCATCCAAATCACTGAATTCAGATGTTACAATCACTTCCATGGCCACAGGTGTATAAAACCAAGCACCTAGGCCTGCAGACTGCTTCTACAGACATTAGTAAAAGAATGGCTTCCTCTCACTAGCTCAGTGAATTCCAGAGTGGTACTGTGATCAGACACTACCTGTGCAAGTCCAGTCGTGAAATTTCCTCATTTTCCTACTAAATATTCCACAGTCAACTGTCAGTGGTATTATAACTATAATAAAGTGGAAGCGATTGGGAACGAGCGGGGTCAGCGAATGCTAAGGCACATAGTACGCAGAGGTCACCAACTTTCTGCAGAGTCAATCACTACAGACCTCCAAACTTCATGTGACCTTCAGATCAGCTCAAGAATAGCGTAGAGAGCTTCATGGAACGGGTTTCCATGGCTGAGCAGCTGCATCCAAGCCTTACATCACCAAGCGCAATACAAAGCACTGAATGCAGTGGTGTAAAGCGCCACCACTGGACTCTAGAGCAGTGGAGACGTGTTCTCTGGAGTGACAAATCTCCCTTCTCCATCTGGCAACTGGCATTTTGCTAAGTGTAAAGTTTGGTGGAGGGGGGATTACGGTGTGCACAAAGCAAGGTCCATAAAGACATGGATGAGCCAGTTTGGTGTGGAGATATTTGACTGGCCTGCACAGACTCCTGACCTGAACCTGATAGAACACCTTTGGGATGAATTAGAGTTCCCATAAACACACTCCTAACCCTTGTGGAAAGCCTTCCCAGAAGAGTTGAAGCTGTTACAGCTGCAAAGGGTGGGCCGACATCATATTAAACCCTATAAATTAAGAATGGGATGTCACTCAAGTTCATATGTGTGTGAAGGCAGGCGAGCGAATACTTCTGCCAATATAGTGTATATTAACCTACACATATATAGCACACATTATTATTATGTGTAAAAAAAATTAAATTAAATTATATATATATATATATATATATACATATACATATATATATATATATATACACACACACACACACACATATATATATATATATACACTGCTAAAAAAAAAAAAGGGAACACTTAAACAACACAATATAACTCAAAGTAAATCAAACTTCTGTGAAATCAAACTGTCCACTTAGGAAACAACACAGCTCTTGTGCAAATGGAACAGACAACAGGTGGAAATTATTGGCGATTAGCAAGACACACTCAATAAAGGAGTGGTTCTGCAGGTGGGACCACAGACCACTTCTCAGTACCTTTCTGCTTTCTGGATGATGTTTTGGTCACTTTTGAATGTTGGTGGTGCTTTCACACTCGTGGTAGCAGGAGACTCTACAACCCACACAAGGGGCTCAGGTAGTGCGGCTCATCCAGGATGGCACATCAATGCGAGCTGTGGCAAGAAGGTTTGCTGTGTCTGTCAGCGTAGCGTCCAGAGGCTGGAGGCACTACCAGGAGACAGGCCAGTACACCAGGAGACGTGTAGGAGGCCGTAGGAGGAGCAGCAGGACTGCTACCTCCGCCTCTGTGCAAGGAAGAACAGGAGGAGCACTGCCAGAGCCCTGCAGAATGACCTCCAGCAGGCCACAAATGTGCATGTGTCTGCACAAACGGTTAGAAACAGACTCCATGAGGATGGTATGAGGGCCCGACGTCCACAGATGGGGATTGTGCTCACAGCCCAACACCGTGCAGGACGCTTGGCATTTGCCAGAGAACACCAGGATTGGCAAATTCGCAACTGGCGCCCTGTGCTCTTCACAGATGAAAGCAGGTTCACACTGAGCACATGTGACAGACATGACCGAGTCTGGAGATGCCGTGGAGAGTGATCTGCTGCCTGCAACATCCTTCAGTATGACCGGTTTGGCAGTGGGTCAGTAATGGTGTGGGGTGGCATTTCTTTGGAGGGCCGCACAGCCCTCCATGTGCTCACCAGAGGTAGCCTGAAGGCCATTAGGTACCGAGATGAGATCCTCAGACCCCTTGTGAGACCATATGCTGGTGCGGTTGGCCATGGGTTCCTCCTAATGCAGGACAATGCTAGACCTCATGTGGCTGGAGTGTGTCAGCAGTTCCTGCAAGATGAAGGCATTGAAGCTATGGACTGGCCCGCCCGTTCCCCAGACCTGAATCCGATTGAGCACATCTGGGACATCATGTCTCGCTCCATCCACCAACGCCACGTTGCTCCACAGACTGTCCAGGAGTTGACAGATGCTTTAGACCAGGTCTGGGAGGAGATCCCTCAGGAGACCATCCGCCACCTCATCAGGAGCATGCCCAGGCGTTGTAGGGAGGTCATACAGGCACGTGGAGGCCACACACAATACTGAGCCTCATTTTGACTTGTTTTAAGGACATTACATCAAAGTTGGATCAGCCTGTCGTGTGTTTTTCCACTTTACTTTTGTGTGTGACTCCAAATCCAGGCCTCCATTGGTTAATAAATTTGATTTCCATTGATGATTTTTGTGTGATTTTGTTGTCGGCACATTCAACTTTGTACAGAACAAAGTATTCAATGAGAATATTTCATTCATTCAGATCTAGGATGCGTTATTTGAGTGTTCCCTTTATTTTTTGAGCAGTGTATATAAGTGATATAAATATATCATCACAGCGCTAACAAAAACAACTTTACAGTAAAAAGCAAATCTTTTCAACTGTTAATGAAAGTTAATTTAACAAGATTTTGGAGCATTTTTATGGGTCTATTCATCACATGTTTACACAATATAAAGAGCAGCAGCATTATCAAATGTAAAAAAAATAAGCAATAAAAAAACTGTTTTCTTATGAGAGTGACAATATATCATCACTGTCTGAAGAAAACCAAGTATCTCAGAAATAGTAACTTTACAGAAGAAGGCATAAACACTCTTACCTTTCAATGTTAGTCAGTGTAAAGAGATTTTATTCCAAGTGATTTTAAGGCTTTTGTATCGGTCCATTCATCATGAAATTTAACACAACATAAAGCTGGTGTGTTGAAATGATGTAGAAAAATTTTAATCGACAAAAATGGAGATGCATGGCTTTCTTTGGACAGCGATGATACAGTATATAAAGCCTTTTGGACATATGTATGATCATCATGTCCTAACAAGTTATAAAAACAAACATGCGTGTGTAAAACTACATGTAAGGCTGTGAAAGACAATCGCCTCTAGTGCCAAGCTCACTTCTGGCAGCTCAGGTCCTTTAAACAGAAGTGACCTTGAGAGGCTGTCGTTATTTATGCCCACGTGTGCACATGTATATGTGTGCG
Organism: Pygocentrus nattereri; assembly: GCF_015220715.1. Taxonomy (NCBI): domain Eukaryota; kingdom Metazoa; phylum Chordata; class Actinopteri; order Characiformes; family Serrasalmidae; genus Pygocentrus; species Pygocentrus nattereri. The sequence goes on from NC_051228.1 coordinate 7,590,313, forward strand.
TGTACGTATGCACACATCAAAAGGCCTGATCTTAATACAGCAGTGGTGGAGAGAGAGATGAGAGGTGAGCAGAATGGTGGAGAGAGAGATGAGAGAGTGTTGGGGGGTGGGGGGGTGGTTGGTGGATGAGAGAGAGTGTGTGTGTAAAAAGCGTCTCTGGGACGAGTCCTGCCAGGCTCTTCCCCGACGCTTCCGCCATATGGCTGATTTCCATAATGACAGCACAGCGCTTCACAGCGGCCAAATAAGGCTCACTCGCAGCGTATGGTCCGCTCTTGCCGTAGCCTTTGATGAAGGAGAGGGGGTGCAGCCGGGTGATGCATTTTGTGCCCTCTGAGTGAGTGAGTGAGCAAGCGAGCGAGAGACCGAGCGAGCGAGTGAATAAGTTGGAGAGCTGTGGCAGCGTGTCACAAAAACCTAGGGAATAGCAGAGTGATGTCACATCTTATCTACAGCGGACAGTGTCAGAGATAAGCAGAGGCAAATATGCCCTCATATTCAAGAATTTTCTGCGCTCTAACAACATGTCGAATGTGTTATAAACATAATAAATCAATCTTAATTTCTAAATGTGGCGAATCAATGTCACTTCTGCACTAATTCAGCATTCGATTATGTCATTAAGAAGGCCCATCCTCCATTTTGGCTGTAAGTCTGTGCTCTTATAGCTTATAGAGTGCATCTCGTCACAATTGCTGCAGCTACAATCCTGCAGGTGGATGAAGGCCAAGCAAAATAGATCACACTGACCATGAAAAAGATGAAAAGATATGTGGACACTTATGCAGGCTCCAAAAAACCCTAGTAAGATTAAAAGAATGGCTACTAAAGCTGCCAAAGCTCTTGAACAATTAAGCTGGAGTTGGCTTCTCATTTGAAGCTTCTGGAATTTACTGTTCCACCTTAAATGGTGCAGCAGTTACATTCAGGTGCCTTATAAGTTGATCAGATTAAAAAAAAACAAAGCTGGTGATTTAGAACACCTTGTCACAGAAAAATGTGTAGACATCCAGTTCACCTCAATAAATGCACCCTAAATCAGGAAATACCTGAAACGTTCACTTGGAAATGCTTAACAGGAGCTGCTAGACTGTTGATTGCATCTCACTGCCTGATCTAATATTGCATCCCAAACCACATTCCTATACTTTGCCTACTACACTGATAAATGCACTTCTAAAGGCACTGTTTTTTCATAGTATTTAGTGTGCTAGTACACGGCTTGGGACTTAATATACTTTAAAAAATAGTTATAAATTGAGTTTAAAATAAAAAATAGCACCTTTGCTGGATTTTTTTATGGCACTGTTTTCTCATGACAAACTGCCACTGCACTGCCAAATAAACTTGAAGTTACCAAAGTGATGGCAGGTACTGATGTTGGACGAGAAGGCCTGGCTTGCAATCCACGTTCCAGTTCATTACAAAGGCTCTGTGCAAGCCACTGGAGTTCCTCAACACTAAACTTGTCAAGCAATAATTTTACAGAGCTCACTTTGTGCATCGGAAAGGGCCTTCCTCAAACTGTTGCCACAAACATGAAAGCATACAACTGATTCAAATACCGTAGCATTAAGATTTCCCTTCACTGGAATTAAGGGGCCCAAACCCTAAAAAACAGCCACAGCCCATTATCCCTCCTCCACCAAACTTTCCTGTTGGCACTATGCATTCTGATAGATAGCGTTCTCCTGGCATCTGCTAAACACAGATTCGTTTATCAGATTGCCAGGTGGTGCCACATGTATTCATCACTCTAGATACATGTTTCCACTGCTCCAGTGGCTGCATGCTGTACCCCACTCCAGCTGATGCTTGGCATTGTGCATAATGATCTTAGGCTTGTGTGCAGATCCTCGGCCATGGTAGCCCATTTCATGAAGCTCCTGAGACACAGTTCTTGTGCTGATGTTGCCCCCACTCAGTGTCTACCTCTTTGAGACCAAGTTATTTTTCCTCCTAGATGATTCCATTTCACAATAAAAGCACTTACAGTTAAATGGGGCATATGAAGCAGGAAAGAGATTTCATAAGCTGACTTGTGGCAAAGTTGACATTCTGTGACGGTGCCACATCCAAAGTCACTAAACCTTTTCTACTGCCAGTGTTTGTCTATGGAGATTGTATGGCTGTGTGCTTGAGTTTATACACCTAATAGTGATTTCTGGGGCAGAAGCAACTGAATTCAATAATTAGGAGGGCTGTTCTTATTATTTTTTGCCAGATAGTGTAGCAAGGGATTTTTGGGAGGTTACCATATATTTTATAAGGTAACATTATTAGCATGAACCACTAACTAGCTGGCAAGCAAACATGAGGTCATTAGACTTTAAGTAAACACGGTTAGCTGCTACAATTCAAGTCTGTCCTTAAAGTATTTTCTCTATCCATCATAATGCAATTATTCAATAGCAATCTGGCTTATTTTTTCCCACTTTTCACCAACCCATGGTGAAACTCTCTGCAATACACCAAACAAGCCCCGAGGGAGAGTGTTTGAGTGTGTGTGAGAGAGATCAAGATGTGTGTGTGCGACCTCAGTGCCACAGTAAAATGATTCTCGCGGGCTACAGTCCCTGTCTTTTCGCCGTTCATTCCCCTTTTGTCTCTGCGCTGTTTTTCGCTCCTTGTTTACTGTCAGTGCGGGAAGACAGAGAGAGATAGAGAGATGGAGAGATGGAGGGAGAGAGAGAGAGACAGACGGTGTGCGAAAGAGCGGAGGGGTGATTTAGTGCTGCAGGAGTGTCAGGCAGTGTCTCATAAAGATGAAGGAGGGAGTGAGACTGGCTGTGGACGGGCGAAGATGCTGGGACAGTGAGAGAGAGAGGGAGAGAGAAACAGGGAGGCCCCCCCGCCCGCCGTCCGGCTGATGTATGTGACAGCCTGGATGAGCCAACACAGTCAGCTACAGAACGCACAGAAAGCCTTGTCACCATCACATGCTCTCTGCTGGCCTGTGTGTGTGTGTGTGTGTGTGTGTAAAACCAGTGACAACACACTGAATTCATTTTAAAGTTATTCATTAACACCTAGATACCTCATTAGTTCATTATTAGTTAATTGTAAGTGGACTAAGAGCTAATAGAGGTCTTATAAACTATCATTATTCTAGTGTCACCAGCCATTCACATCATCCATCACTTCTATTTACCAAGTTGTTGTCTTTTCTAATTTGTTAGCAAATCTCAGAAAAAATGAAAAATTGTGATACATATGTTGTGAAAATAACTTTCAGTATAGCAATGTTATTTTTTTTGCTATATCATATTTTGCCACTCTTAATAATTAGGTGTGTCGCAATACAGCATATCATATTGTATTGTTCAGTACTGGCCTTCAATACACACAGGTATCAAAGAGTATATTCAAAATATAGTTTTATACAGATAATATTGCATGAATTATAAAAATGAAAATAGTCCTGAACTCCTTCTGAAAGCACCATGTCCTCCTCGCCACAAAAAAAGAAAAAGAGCACATTCCCTGTAACCATGTATCAGCTCAGGGCTAACATATTCGCCTTTGGCTATAGTGCTGGAAGCCCTAATAAACTGAAAAGAAAACATTAATAAAATTAGACTGATACTTAGTTATTTTTTCTGTATTGAAAAATCTACTGAATTGAGGCACCACTGTATCGTATCAAACTGAATTAGGAATGTTGTAAATCGTTACACTTCTGTGAATTATATATACCACTTAGCATTGAAAACTGCATTAATATATAGTGAGTGATAAGAAATGATACAGATGCCTTTCATTCTTTGGAAGCTGAGCTCCTAAAGTATATGGGTGGTCCATAAAAATGGAGTGCTTCTCCCTCATTGACAGGGAACAGAAGGAGCATCTACACACACACACACACACACACACACACACACACACGCCTCTCAATCATCCCCCTCAGACGAGGCTTAGAGCGGGCGCTTCGAAACAAAATGAGCTCCACTCCTTTGACCAGAGTCAATCTTTAACCTCCCCCCACAGCCCAGATTAGCACAAATCCCCCCGAGCTGCAGCCAGCGGCTCCATACACTCTCACCTTCGCCGCGCTACAGCAAGGTCACTGATCAGCCCACCGTGGGGCTACAAACATACACACACGGCGCCCCAGCGCCTGCGAGAGATAGGGGTCTTATTGGGGCAAAGCCAGGGGGATTAGCCCTGAGACTGAAGCTAACACAGTACTAGCACTGTTCAGCAGGAGCTAGTCTACTGTCACTGAACTAAATGCTATCTGTCTGCCTTTCTAGCCTTCCAGTAGATTGTCAGGGAATGTATAGAACAGATTAACCCTATCAAGCCAAAGAGTCTTGCCAGCGATCCAGCAATTCCAGTCAAATGTATAGCAGAATAACTTCTGATGGTTCCCATATTGTATGTAGCTCTACACTGAGAGAATGAGAGAGAGAGAGAGAGAGAGAGAGAGAGTGAGAGTGAGAAAGAGACAGAAAGAGAGAGACAGAGAGAGAGTGTGTGTGAGAGAGAGTGAGAAAGTAAGAGAGTGAGAGAGACTGAGAGAGATAAAGTGAGAGAGAGAGACAGAGAGAGAGAGAGAAAGAGAGTGAGAGAGAGTGAGTGAGAGAGAGACAGAGAGAGAGAGAGAGAGAGAGAGACAGAGAGACAATGAGAGATGTAATTGTACTAAGAAAAAAAGGGAGTAAGTTTCCCCGGAGGACAACACTTTCATCTTTTCAAGCTGCTTTAGAGGGAAACTGAACGAGAGTGGTGTGCAGGCCTAATGGAGGCCTAACAGGCATTTAAAAGCAGCAGAGCGGACCAGAGAGGGCTGCTGGGGGCTCGCTGTGTAGCATTAGTAAAAGGACAGGGGGTGGAGCTACCCCACTCATGTTAACACTTCCTGTCTTTACTGACATTAACCCTTCGTCATGCTAGTGCTTAGTGACGCCATGTCCCTGTCAGTAAGTGTGTCCACTCTGTGGCAATCTTGGTCCCCAGGCAGTTATTTCCAGTCATAGAAGACCAGCTGCTATCCACTTGAATGGAAGGAGGCCTACAAAACCCTATACTGAGAGCCAAGCTTACCTTTTTATTTTAGAAATACCTGACAAACAATTTTGGCTGAAATATCACAAAAGTCATTCAATTGGCTCCTCTTATTGAAGGGCATCCTCAGAAATGTTGAGCATTATATTTCAATTAGTAAACTGTCTTCTCCTCTTACAGTGACTCTGGAGGATGTTACTAATGTTATACTACTGTTATTTGTAGCTATGCTAACAACTGCTGCTAATGTTTTTTGATGTTACTGACTAGGCTTAATATGGTAACACTTGCTGTCATTAATATATTAACCATAGTTATAGTTACTGACCTTACTAACTAACTCTAGTCATGCTAATGCATGCAGGTGATGTTAAAACTACTTATACTAACAGCTGCAGAGGTTATTAACATAGCATTAGTTCACTACACTGACGTTAACCACATAGTCATGCTAACGTTTGCTACCCTTGTAGACAATACTGTATTCATTCTGACGTATGCTGATGTTACTGATGTTAACTATAGTCATGCTAACATTTACTGACATTGCTTAGTCCTGCTAATGTTTTCTGACGTTACTAACATTAACCGTAGTCATGCTAATGTTTTCTGACATTACTAACATTAACCGTAGTCCTGCTAATGTTTTCTGACGTTACTAACATTAACCGTAGTCATGCTAATGTTTTCTGATCTTACTAACATTAACCGTAGTCATGCTAATGTTTTCTGATCTTACTAACATTAACCGTAGTCCTGCTAATGTTTTCTGACGTTACTAACATTAACCGTAGTCCTGCTAATGTTTTCTGATCTTACTAACATTAACCGTATTCCTGCTAATGTTTTCTGACGTTACTAACATTAACCGTAGTCCTGCTAATGTTTTCTGATCTTACTAACATTAACCGTAGTCATGCTAATGTTTTCTGACGTTACTAACATTAACCATAGTCCTGCTAATGTTTTCTGACGTTACTAACATTAACCGTAGTCCTGCTAATGTTTTCTGATCTTACTAACATTAACCGTAGTCCTGCTAATGTTTTCTGACGTTACTAACATTAACCGTAGTCCTGCTAATGTTTTCTGATCTTACTAACATTAACCGTAGTCATGCTAATGTTTTCTGATCTTACTAACATTAACCGTAGTCCTGCTAATGTTTTCTGACGTTACTAACATTAACCGTAGTCCTGTTAATGTTTTCTGACGTTACTAACATTAACCGTAGTCATGCTAATGTTTTCTGATCTTACTAACATTAACCGTAGTCCTGCTAATGTTTTCTGACGTTACTAACATTAACCGTAGTCATGCTAATGTTTTCTGACGTTACTAACATTAACCGTAGTCATGCTAATGTTTTCTGATCTTACTAACATTAACCGTAGTCATGCTAATGTTTTCTGATCTTACTAACATTAACCGTAGTCATGCTAATGTTTTCTGACGTTACTAACATTAACCGTAGTCATGCTAATGTTTTCTGACGTTACTAACATTAACCGTAGTCATGCTAATGTTTTCTGACGTTACTAACATTAACCGTAGTCCTGCTGATGTTTTCTGACGTTACAAACATTAACCGTAGTCATGCTAATGTTTTCTGACGTTACTAACATTAACCGTAGTCATGCTAATGTTTTCTGACGTTACTAACATTAACCGTAGTCATGCTAATGTTTTCTGACGTTACTAACATTAACCGTAGTCCTGCTAATGTTTTCTGACGTTACTAACATTAACCGTAGTCATGCTAATGTTTTCTGACGTTACTAACATTAACCGTAGTCATGCTAATGTTTTCTGATCTTACTAACATTAACCGTAGTCATGCTAATGTTTTCTGACGTTACTAACATTAACCGTAGTCATGCTAATGTTTTCTGATCTTACTAACATTAACCGTAGTCATGCTAATGTTTTCTGATCTTACTAACATTAACCGTAGTCATGCTAATGTTTTCTGATCTTACTAACATTAACCGTAGTCATGCTAATGTTTTCTGACGTTACTAACATTAACCGTAGTCATGCTAATGTTTTCTGACGTTACTAACATTAACCGTAGTCCTGCTAATGTTTTCTGACGTTACTAACATTAACCGTAGTCCTGCTAATGTTTTCTGATGTTACTAACATTAACCGTAGTCATGCTAATGTTTTCTGACGTTACTAACATTAACCGTAGTCCTGCTAATGTTTTATGACGTTACTAACATTAACCGTAGTCCTGCTAATGTTTTCTGATCTTACTAACATTAACCGTAGTCATGCTAATGTTTTCTGACGTTACTAACATTAACCGTAGTCATGCTAATGTTTTCTGACGTTACTAACATTAACCGTAGTCCTGCTAATGTTTTCTGACGTTACTAACATTAACCGTAGTCCTGCTAATGTTTTCTGATCTTACTAACATTAACCGTAGTCATGCTAATGTTTTCTGACGTTACTAACATTAACCGTAGTCATGCTGATGTTTTCTGACGTTACTAATATTAACCGTAGTCCTGCTGATGTTTTCTGACGTTACTAACATTAACCGTAGTCCTGCTAATGTTTTCTGATCTTACTAACATTAACCGTAGTCCTGCTAATGTTTTCTGACGTTACTAACATTAACCGTAGTCATGCTAATGTTTTCTGACGTTACTAACATTAACCGTAGTCCTGCTAATGTTTTCTGACGTTACTAACATTAACCGTAGTCCTGCTAATGCTTGTTAAGGTCACTGACATTTAAGGCTGAACTTTATTTAGGTGACAGTAAATGAGTTCAAGCATGTGAATAACTGATAATATCTTGAACACTGAATGTGGTTTTTTGGACGGCGTAAAAATGAGACGTTATTTTATTCACCCCCGTTTGATTTTTGTGAACTTTCAGTGGCGACAAAAAAAAAATCACTGACCATTTTTTTTCTCTGCTGTTAAGCTTGATGACAATAAAGATGGCAGAGCAGCTAATGCTAACGTTTGCTCTTGTAACTGATGCTAACCCTAGTCATGTTAACGCTGGCTGACATTACTGACATTAACCCCCTCCTCATGCTGCTCACCGCCACTACTGATTTTGTGATGCATTATGGTACGCCTGGTCATGCTAATGTTTACCGAAGTTACTGGGGCTAACTCTAGTCATGCTAATGTGTGCTGACACTACTGACGCTTACTCTACCCAGGCTTACGTCTGCTGATGTTAAAGCCATTAACCTCAGTCAGTCCCATGCTCACTGACGATAATGGCGTTAACCTAGTCTCATTTACACCAGGGTTAATGTCAGTAATGTCAGCAAGCCTCCTACTCCTGCTTCAGCACACTCACTCACACTCTCTCTCACTCGGCTTAGTCACACCAGCACCTTCTCTAGTGCCATCCAATTTACACTCCTTTATTATCCCTCCATCCCACACACACTTCTCCTCAGGCTCTCCCTCCTCCTTTATCCCACTTGTATATAAAATTCTACATTTCGCTTTGCTTTTTAAACGGCTGGGACAGAATGATCGATACGCTGCTCGAGGATTTTTGCTTTTCATGGCTTCTTTACTCTACCCTGCGCTGAAAGAGTTGCCAATTAGCCCTCCTCAGGCAGCTAGACAGACAGACGCTTGGAAAAGAACGAGGCCTTAATTGCTTGGGTCAATCGGCAAGCTAAACTGCACATATAGGAGTTTGCTTTGACGCTTCTACTAGAGTTTGCCACAATTTGAAGCACTTCACTGAAAGACTGAAATGCGGACCAAAATGTTTAGGCCATGTCTGAGGCAGTTAGTGCTGAACTCCTTTTTTTGTATCAAGAAAACAAGTGCATAGTGCTAGAAAGCTGAGTAAGGGTGCAAAAGGTAAGGCAAAAATACATTACAATCCTTGAGGCATTTTCATGATAAATATTTTATATTATATATATATATATATATATATATATATATATATATATATATATATATATATATATATATAAAAATCATGATTAGACATGTGCCAATCTTCAATAATAAGGTGTGAAATTCCTCTAACTTAACATTGTTATCATTATGTTTGTAGAGGTGTTCACAGCTCAGGGTAAATATTGCAATGCTACCCTTTCACACTCTACAGTATCTATAATAGCAAGGTGTACACCACCCTGCCAGAAAAAAGAGGCAATGCCCATTAAAGCCGGGCTTATACTACAAGACTTTTACCCCGATTTTAGACCTGATTCTCAGTCTGGCTCAGCCTGTGCTGGTCAGCTCCAGTCTGCTGATCTTTTTATGTCAGACAGAGTCGACAGTTGGAGAGAGAATCGAGTAGTGTGCGACTCCAGATTGCGTTTCAGACCAGTCAAAGTTTATCAAACGTGCTTGATGTTTTTTCGACCTGACTCTGAGCGAAATCTACTGGCATAAACTGGTCAATGACTCAATCTGAATGGACTCCGGCAACAGCCAATGAAGACTGAGAGCCAATGAAGACTGAGAGCGCGAAAGAAGAAAACACAGCAGGTAAACAAAGAAAAAATGTGTGGAGCAAAGCTTTTTAATGAGTTTAAGGCACGAGCACAATCGAGTTTAAGTAAGTTTAATACTCTAAAAATACCAAACTGATCACAATTTAAAATCCATCAACCCTTAAACATATTTATGTGCTGCTTTTTTACTGCGGCAGAGAAACGGCAGAGAAAACAGCAGCAGCTCCGCATTTGTTTAGTTGGGTCTCCTAGTAATGGGAGAACGCGAGAGTTCACGTGAATGCACGCGAGTTTGCGTGAGTTCACTGAGCTCTGAGTTTTGCAAAAGCTTGAAAATTGAGTACTGTGTGATCATAGTCGTTTAGTGTGTGATACCCAATATTTCAGTCCCCCCAAAAAATCTGCAAGAACAGTCTGATAGTGCGAGACGCCCAGTCTTTTTATAGTCAGACTTTAAAAGTCATGCAGTGAACCCAAGGCTTAAGACTGTTGAAAGACAGGATTCTAGAAAATCATTTAAGACAGAAATCGCTAAATGTTTAACCACCTTACTGCTATTCAAAAATCACATTCAGAAAGCGACATGTATTATCTTAAACACGTGGTCTTTTTTTCCTTAATATATCATGACAATATCATAAGCCATGGTTAAAAGTCAGGTAATTATTGTGCTGTTAAATTTTCGCAATGCGATAATGTAAAAAAGAATGTTACATCCTTGGAATACTCAGAGGTATTTCCAAAGTAGTACCTGAAACTTTCCCTTAAACAATAATAATTACACCTCGTAATTTAGGGGTATTGTTTGTTACTGCAATTCAAGATATGTCTACTATCAACAATATATTAATAGGCTGAAGCCCAGCTGCTCACATGGCCTGTATTGCTAGAGAAGCTGTGATTGCTGTTTAAATACAGTCACATACATCACTTGTATAGCATTTATGAATCAGTGTGTAGAGAATTAGTTTTAGTTAGTTGCCTTTATTTTATTCATGTATTTTATTTGGCTAGTTTGCTGTTTTTTATCATGGAAGCAGCAGAGAGGCAACAAAGAGTGGCGAGCTTGTGGAGAGGTGGAGAGGTTTGAGGAGCTTTTGGAGCTACAGGGTCATCTGAACGCAAGGAAGACCAACCTGGAAGCAGCAGCAGTGATGATCCTTCTCCACTGTCAGAGCTCACTACAGCAAACAGGTTTAAATCTGGTTTAAGGCTTATGCAGTTTGCAAAAAGCAAAGCAGTTTGTTGCGCTCTAAACTGAATCAGCTACAACTTTTTATTGTTAACATTTTCCACATATTAGCAATCACTGTCCATTTTAAAGGCCTTTGCTGATGGACATGTGTTGTAGTTTAGGCTACCGTGCTAATTATAGAATTGAATTTGAATATAATGATAACATACTTGAGTATTTACATTATTTGGGCTGGCTCCAGTGATTCTACATTTATAAAAAAGTAAGAAGAAACAAGAACACAAAAAACAAGCACTGTGTAAAAATAAGGTAAAGATAAGATCTTGTCTCAATGAACTGCCATCCAGTTAGCTACACTTGTTACTCCACAGTTTATGGTTATTGTTGTTTACAAACTCTATTTTTTGTGATCCATGCAGTTCAGTGTTCTAAAAGTATAGACCCCAGCCACACTCTGGAAAGTGTATTGTAACGAAATGTATCACAGAAACATGAATATATCGTTATATCACCCACCCCTAAACCCGAGGCCGCGGAGAGAGAGCCAACAGCTTTAACTCCAACAGTATTCTTATTGGTATGCTTTCCAACCTCTAGTAGTGCCTATAAATCATTAAGCCTGAACGTGGGAAGGTAAGACCAGTATCAATCAAAATCCTCACATCCATCCCTCATAGCCTCACACACACTCACACACACACACACACACACACACACACACACACACACACACACACACACACACACACACACACACACAACACACACACACACACACAGGAGAAAAACCCATTACGGAGATGTGAGCTGCTGTCAGACATTTCCCATTCGAGCTTATCAGCTGGGCCACTGATGTCTGGAGCAGCGAACGGGCGTGTGTAGAAAGGGCTTAAATAAAGCATGAAATCAACAGGTGGGGAGGATGGGTATGTATCTGCCCCGGCATCTCACCCGCTGCTGGACCCCCACTGCTCTTACCTTCACACCACACACAGAGATACACAAACTCCTAATCTGGGCGTGTTTGGTCAGGCCGCAGCTCCGCTCAGCACTGCAGTGGTGGTGTGTTACTGTGTGTTGTGCTGGTATGAGTGGATCAGACACTGAAGTGCTGCTTCTACTTATTTATTAATTTTTCAGGAGGTATTTCTAGATATATAAACAAATAAAGCATAGGGAAGGAAAAAAGTTTGCACTGGAGTCCTTGTAGTTACTGAATAATAAAGGGGCTAACTGCTGTTTGGACAGGAAATTAAATAAATGATGGATGGTCTCTGATTTTTTCACAGTACTGCACATGATTTTTTTCTATTTGTAGGCATGTCCAAACTTTTGACTGAAACTATACATTTACTGTATACGGCCTCATTTGTGCATGGCTGTAACCCAGCCTGAATGAAACACCAGTGAGAAAATGTCACTGAAGTGTGCTCATGAATTTAACAACTGCATGTGTGCATTTATTTGCATTAATATGACATGCTGGCCATTCGCTCACTTACCGGGAAACTGGTAGCTGTAGCTGGGGGCAAATCCAGTGTATCCACGGCCGTACGTCGCAACAATGTTCGGATAACCTGGGAAACACACAGAGGGGAAAAAGAGCTCAGGTGACTCCTCAGAAGAAGAAAAAACACAACTGCCACTCCATTTTTTGTGACTCCACATGCCTGCAGCGGTAGGAGGGGTAGCGGTCAGGGGATTGGAGGGGGGCAAAAACACCCAGCATGAGCTATTCTTACCACCATTGATCGATTGCCTGCTATTCTGGGCCAAGCTAATCAACAGAGAAGAGGGAGGGTATGGAGGCGAGAGAGAGGGAGAGAGAGCAAGAGAGAGAGAGCAAAGTGGTAGTTAGAAAGACCGAAAGAGAAACAGAGAGAGAGAGAGAGAGAAAGAAAAGGAATGAGAGTGAGAGATAAATACAGAGAGAATAATGAAAAAGTAGAGAATAAGAGACATAGAAAGGAAGAAAGAAAGGAGAGGAAAGAAGGAAGGAGAGGTAGAGAGAAAGAGAAAGGGAGAGGAAAGAAAAAGCGCATTAATAAAAGAGAAAAAGTCAGAGTTGGAAAGTGCGAGAAAGAAAAAAGGGAGGAAGGAGAGGGAGACAGAAAAAAAGGAGAGAAAGAGAGAGAAGTAGAGGGTGACAGAAAAAGAGAGACAAAGAGGGAAAAAGAGGAGGAGAAAAGAGAATAAGAGTGAAAAAGAGTAAGAATGACCAAGAAAGAGATAGAGAAACCAGACAGTGATAGAGAAAGACAGAGAGTAAGACATGAGAGAAAGATAGAGAGAAAAAGGAGGAAGAGAAAAAAGCAGTGATAAAAGGAAAGAGAGAGAAAAATGAGAGCAACAAAGGGGGTCAGAGCAAGTAAGTGAGAGGGGAAAGAGAGTTAAAGAGAAACTGAGAGGGAGAGGAGAGAAAGAAAAGGAGTTATAGAGAGAAGTAGAAGAGAGAGAACAGGAAAGAAAGGAGAGAAAGTGAGGGACAGGAGGGCTGGAAAGAAATGGGGGAGGGATAGAATGAATAGGAAAGAGAACGAATGAAAGAGAGAGAGAGAGAGAGCGATAGATACATTGCCAGAGACAGAGAGGAAACACTCAGTTATCCATATTGGCTCAGACAACTACACCATTATGAGCTTCAGCTCCTCCAAATGAAAATGAATATTACGACGGTATGTTTGCAAGCAAACGCAGAAAAGCTTAAATCAGAATGCGTCATGAGGGAATTTCTCTGCCATCTGCTCTCCTTCACTGGAGCCGCCAAGAGACACGCTGCACTGTTTTTGTTGATACTCTAGCAAATAAGTTATTCTTGGCCTTTTTTTATATATTTTTTTTATTTACATGCTTTATTGATTTTGTTGTCCAAAAGGAAGTGGAAAAAAAGAGAAAAGCTTGAAAAAGCTCACAAGCCAAGCAGTGAGTGAGCAAGCAAGGAGGAAGCGTGGTAAATAAAATCTGGCAGACGGGCCTGTAAAAAACACGGCGCTTCATAAACACGCCGCAGCCTCGCTGACGCTTTGAATATGTACAATGGCAGGCATTCATATTCATGGAGCCACTCACACAGGCGTACACACAGCTCACGGCTGGGGCTTTAAAGAACCTGCAGGGATGAAGTGGCTCACACTGTAATAGAGAGATCCTCCTCGTACAGCACAGGAAGGGGGCGGAGCTGAGCGATGGTTCTGTTAACACTTGCGATGACTGCAGCTTCTAAAGGTTTGAATACTAAAGGTTTCCACCCTCGCATTGGTCACAATATGTGCCAAACAAGATGAACAAGAAAAACATGATGAAAAGTTTATACATAACATTAAAACCACCTCCTTGTGTCTACACTGATTGCCCACCTCATCAGCTCCATTTACCATATAAATGCACTTTGTAGCTCTACAATAACCGACTGTAGTCCATCTGTTTCTCTGCATACTCTGTTAGTCCCTTTCAACCTGCTCTCTAATGGTCAAGACCCCCACAGGACCACCACAGAGAAGGTACTATTTGGGTTGTGGATCATTCTCAGCAGTGACACTGATGTGATGTTGGGTTAGAGTGTGTTGTGCTGGTGTGAGTGGATCAGACACAGCAGTGCTGCTGGAGTTCTTAAACACTCACTGTCCACTCTGTTAGACACTCCTAACTTGTTGGTCCACCTTGTAGATGTAAAGTCAGAGACAGAACTCTACATGCTGCACAGTTTGTGTTGGTCATCCTCTAGTCCTTCATCAGTGGTGACTGGATACTGCCTACGTAAAGCTGTTGGCTGGATATTTTGGGTTCTCGATCCAGCAGCGACACTGAGGTGTATATAAGCTCCAGCAGCACTGCTGTGTCTGATCCACTTGTACTAGCACAGCACACCACCATGACTTCAGAATCACCGCAGTGCTGAGAATGATCGACCATCCAAATAACACCTGCTGTGTGGGGATCCTGACCACTTACTAATCTTGTTTGGCATTAAAAAAAAACATTCTTTACATTTTGCCAAGTTTTAGTCATTATTTTATAGATGTACACACTCAAGCCTGCTGAATGAATGTAAATTAAGTTTAAAAATGAATTATGTAACTATATAATTAACTAAGCAATTGTGAAATTATGTAGTGTAATTTACATGGTATAGCAATATAGACTATAATAACACTAGCCTTCAAAGGTTTCAGGCTGATGCTCATTTTCATAGTTTACTTCTGTCTATGAAATAGACAGCAGAAAAAGATTACTGTACGCTATTTTTTTTGGCTATTTGCCACCACTGTAAAATCACTGGCCCCTTCAGCACGAGGGAGCGGTCATGGCTAGTCGGAGGTGTCCAGTGAAAGACTTGCTAAGCAGTGGTGACTGTGTGTGTGCTTCTTGGCCTCAGGCTACATTCACTGACATTTCGGCACACAGCTCTGGCTAAAGCGTGTCACCCCCAAAGAGCAGCAGAAGGGATGATGGCTGCGGGTGCGGCTGTGCTAACCTGCTAAGACAACGCTATCTGCATAAGCCACAGTAGATCAGTGCTAATAGGCCTCGGAGGGGTTGGGGGGGCAGGGGAGGGCCTGTCCTGCATGTTTAAACCCTCTACTGTGGAGCTGCCCTTTCAGGATCGGTCTCCTCTAATCACAGCCCAGCCACAATCATTAGAAAATAAATCACAAAACTGGTCTCGGGTCAGCGGAAGAGAGTTTTAGCGACAGCATTAGTAGAAAGGGCAGACTGGTCGACCCTCGGTTACGGAGTGACTCGTCCAATCTCGGGGCAGACAAGCTGAGCCGACATGTTCGCCTGGCGAATGAATATCAAACTCCAGTTTGTTGCCCATGACAAAGTTCAATTTAATCCCAGAGTGGGCCGGGAGAAGCTGCTCACTGGGGGCGTACGAGGTGGGAGGGAAGGATGGGGAGAGAGGAAAAGTGAAGGAAAAGAGCCTTCTCTACTGGCCACTTTATTAGAAACCTCTACCCTTGTAGCTCCACCTTGCTGGTGTGCAGTTAGCGACTGTAACTAACGGATCTGGTTAATTTGCATTAGTGATCCTCTAGCCCTTAATCCGTGGTCAGTTTCTGACCACATAGTTACTGCTGGCTGGATCTTTCTGGGTGGTGGACCACTCTCAACCTAGCAGCAACGCCAATGTGTGTAAAACCCCAGTGACATCGCTGTGTCTAATACACTCATACCAGCACCACACACACAAACTACCGTGCTACTACTAGAATGCTCCACCACGCAGATAACATCTGGTGAACAGCAGCCTCGTGGTCAGCAACTGACCAATAAGGAATGATAAATTGTGCTATGGGCTACAGCTTATAACTGTACACATATATAGTGGACCTACAGTCTTCTTCTTCTTCTTTCGGCTGCTCCCTTTAGGGGTCGCCACAGCGGATCATCTGCCTCCATCTTGCCCTATCCACTGCCTCCTCTACTTTCACACCAACATCTCCATGTCCACCTTCACTACATCCATAAACCTTCTCTGAGGTCTACCTCTTCTCCTTCTACCCGGCAGCTCCATCTCCAACATTCTTTGCCCAATATATCCACTATTCTTCCTCAACACATGTCCAAACCATACTGAATAAAATATATTTAGTTGTTGAGTTTTTGTATAATTACATGCTAAATGTATGGTTTCTGCTTTGTTTCCTGACCCGGAAAAATGAATGAGTTATACTTAATGGTTATTTAGCCTGATAATTATTTAATTAGTGAATAAATAAAGTGTGGTCTTTGACTTTTGCACAGTATTACATAGGTGTTTCATAAACTGGACAGTGAGTGTAAAGAGAAGCATGGAGCATCCTCGCAACTGAACCTCATTGTGACAGCATTTAAAAATGAGCAGTGGAGGAAGATCTCAGTAGCGTGAGAGAGAAAAAAGGAGGGAGAGAGACATTCAGGTAGACATTTGAGAAAGGCAAGGGATGTCAAGAACACATTGTAATCCCCCCAGCAGCCCCCTTCCCTGGTGCATGGTGGGTAAATAAATCCTGTCACAGTCATTGGCTGCTGCTGTTGCCGCTGTCTGGCCCTCCTCTTCCTCACGTTATTAATATGCATGCTAATGCACCTATTTTATGGCTCAACAGTTCTGATTCACTTTAAAATCAATTATCCATCTGGTACACCCATACTTTGCACCAGCTCAAATGTGTATTAATTTCGGCAAACATACATGCGGCACAACACAATAAAGATAAATGGCTCGATTAAGAGTGGTAAACAAAGGAGCTGGGGAGGGAGTTTTAATGAGATCAGGCATGGAAGGAAACCTACAGTTCCTTAAATAATGAGCCCTGATCTTCAGCTGCCTTTTTTTCCCCCTCCCTTTTTTTCTTCAAATGCAAATTATACTAAGTTATGTCGCGCTGTCCTGCGTTTTCCAATTTCATTTAGATAAGAGCGAGTGTGGATAAGTCTGGAGTTAATATTTTCACATGAGCACTCCACAGACTCTCTCTCTCGTTCTCTCTCCAGCTCTCTCTCTCTCTCTTGCTCTTCCACAGCTGAGCGTTGATCCATAAGAACTTCTGAAAAGTTCACGCGGCTTGTTAAAAGTTCAATCTGACCAGACTGCCATTTACATACTGCTGCTTGTGTGCCGCTCCCTCTGAAGGATATTAATCCGCCTCCCGTTCATTTTAGGGTCACCTCCTCTGTGTGGCTGGCGAGTGAACTTGGCAGTGGGCGTTCGTGTGGGTATGCAGATGTGTGCACGCGTTCTAGGGATGGGGATGATGAAGTGGAAGCCTCGGTTGCGAATCTGAAGCTGCTAGCGGCTTCTGAGATTCTGCGGCGCTGTCATTAGCCAGAGCAGAGGTCAGGCAGATGGACTGGTGAACCCCTAATAGAACATTACCCCAATTTTCCTCTTCATTTGCGCCGGTAATGCAGACGGTACTCGGCTGGGCGCGAGGCCAGAGGCGACCGGCCTGCCTCACTGGGCTCACGTCCATATGAAGTGACCCCAATCTGAGGGCTAACCAATGGTTAAAGGGCCCAAAGTGTCAAACAGCCAATCAGGTGGGACCTCGAATGTCATACAGCCCATAAGCATCTCATTCTGCGTTTGAGATCTCTTCTTGACAGGGCCGACATGCAAACAAAATTTCTGGGGCAGTACCAAATCTGCATATTGCTCCCCAAGTACTAAACTAGCTAGTAGTGCTTTTTATAGGAAACTAAGTTATATTTGATAAATATTCATGGATCTTTAGATTAAATTAGTGGTACAAAACATAAAACAGTATGATTTTTTGGATTGTAAATAAAGGGGCTGTATTTGTGCTGTAGACTTTGTGACCCCTGGTTCCCATCACCACCACTTTCATATTAAAATTTCACAGTGAAGTGGGGGAGCGATGCACTGCGAGAGGGAGAGGGGCCTATCTTCAGTTACTCCTGCTGTCGGATGTCTAATCTGTTTTTTGCACTTTTTCAATAGGAAGTGGGGAGACATCTCCCTTTTTTTTACTTTCAGGCTAGTTTATTAAGCAATTTCTTTACATATTACTGAAAGCTGGGCTACTTAATGCCAGCCCTGTTGACTTTTGGTCAAGCTCAGTAAAGGCTATTTAAAAGCCCATCAGAGAGCAGTGGAAAAGACCCAGCACTAATAATTTGGCATGGCTGTTGGAACACCTCACTGCAAGAAGCAGACATGCTTATATAGTGTGTGAGATCTTCTCTATTCATACTAGGCCTGGATGATAAAACAATAGCAATAATTATTGAAATCAAGCTGTTTTTGATATTGATAGTGCATGTCTGAAGTATGTTTTGGTAAAATTATAAAATAAAGGTACCATAAACCAGCAGCAAAGCAGCTGTTGTTAATGCTGAAATTATGGAGAGTTTCGCTGTAGTGAGAACAAAATGTTGTATCTCCAAAATGATATCTTTACAGGAGAAGGAATTTTTTCCAAGTCATTTCTTTTGTTCCATCCTTGATTAAATTTACACACAATATAAAAGGCATTTTCTAATGATGTCAAAACCTGAAGCATGAAAAAATGGAGAATTTTTGAAGGTTTTTTTTGTCCTGACAGCAGCGATATCACTTAACCATTTACAATTACAGCATTTAGCAGACGCTCTTATCCAGAGCGACTTACAAGAAGTGCTTTGTCTATCTAGAGAAAGTATCTTTGCTAGTTACCAATAGCTTAGATAAAAAGACAGTCCTGAGCTCAGATACTGCTAGAAACAAAGTCACTGTAGATACCCAGAGATAAAGGAACAGAGTTGAACACAGAACTCTGAGCAATACAATAAAATATAATATATAAGTGCAGCACAATATATTGCAGTCAATACTTAATTCAGTGCTATTTAAGTGCTATATAAAGAGATGTGTCTTCAGTGTGTGTTTGAAGACAGCAAGAGACTCTGCTGTACGGACAGCCAGTGGGAGTTCATTCCACCACTTGGGTGCCAGTACGGAAAACATTCTCGAAGCTTTTCTTCCACGCGCCTTAAAGGATGGCGGGTCAAGCCGAGCTGCACTCAAAGCTGGAATTCTACTCTAATGCTACTTAAAATTATTAACACTGCTGCTCTCTGCTCTACGTCTGCTCTCAACACTAATATTTTACCACCGAACATGACCCAGGGGTAATCAGTATAAAAGTGTGTGATGCTGTGGGTGATTCTGAACTCACTCAGCATGCCCATCCCCAGCATGAAGGCGTCCATGGTGTAGGGGAGACCCCTGGCCCGACCCCGTGTCCCAGGTGGGAACATCACCTCCTTCGGCTGGGCCTTCTTGCACTCTACCTGTGGACACAGACAGAGAAGAGGCATCAGTAGCGGAATAAACATGTTTACATGCCAACAGAATCAAACAAGTATGGAGTTTGTGGAGAGTGCTGCTCTATGACCCAGATTTTACAGAGTCCAAAACTGAAGTTCATTAAAAGCCTCATGGTTTTAAACAAACAGTGGTTTGATGTGAAATGCTCTGTTCTAGAGAAACCTACAGTAAGTGGGGGTGATAGGAACCAGACATCCACCTCTAAAAGCTCCCTCACAGAAAGCTATTACATGAAATGGTTATGAATATGCTTCTTAGTGACTGAGACATTGTTGCTTCAGATCTCTGGTTCCTATCACCACCACTATGAACAATGCTGACTCTGTATGTTTCTCTACAACAGAGCATTTCATACCAAATCACTCTGAAAGGCTCTGCTAAAATGTTACAGTTGCATTTTGCAGAACTTTTGGAAAAGTGGTGGCATTTCCCTTTAAAGACCTAGCAGACAGCCAACAAGCTGGCCCAGTTTCTTTTTCAGTACTGTAAGTGCTCTTCAGGACGCTGCAGACACTTCCTCGGGTCTGTGCTGTTTTATTTAAAGCACTTTGCTTCTTCTGAGGCAGAAGATCTCCACTCTGTGCCCCCCTCTCGCTCTCTCTCTCTGCTGGACAGTAACATACTGAACCCCCCTCCCCCACTGTTTCTGACTGACATGCTTGATATGTGCGTATATGTGGAAGCTCTAAGTGGTCCACCAGCGGACAGCAGACTCAGTGTCATGGAGGGACAGGAGGAGGGCGCCTTCGCTCTGTGTGTATGTGT